>NC_037683.1:67645333-67945333 GCF_003255815.1 Theropithecus gelada | reverse complement strand
GAGTCTGTAATTTATTTAATGATACTGGATATCAATTACCTATGGGTAAACATAATTTCCATTCTTATTAACATTCTCACAGAGGCCTAATTTCTTTCAGACCTGTGTGGAATCATGCATTCACGTGATAATAGTATAAAAAGCTTTATTCTAGGTATACTACATGTTTTACTGTCTCCAACTGGACCAAGGAGTCAGGCTTGTTTAGCATGTGTTGCTTTCCAGATAATTTTCTAATGACTGCTCCTTCGCACCTAGTTATCTTCCAGGTGCTAGCAAATTAATATTAATGTTTACACTTCTAGGTTCTCCTGAGTCCCTCCTCTCCCCTCCCCCACCAAAAATGTGCAGGTAAGAGGGAATGTACAGACATGATGGAAGAATCTACACATTTACTCTTATATAAATCTTCTTCCCCATAATTATAGGAGGTCCAGTGCTTATATACACTTGTCTCTAGAGTAACATTCTTTTGTTTAAGTCTCTAAACAAGATTAGAAAAGTGGAAGGGAAATCACATAACTCTTTTGAAGCCACAAATGAAAGACTGGAACTAAGCCATAAAAAACACCAAGGCAATTTTTTGCTGTTGTTTTGTTTTGCTTTGTTTTGTTTGTATCTGGGACTTAATCCGTTTTCTCCTCCATCACAACCTCTATACTTATTCTGTCCCAAACTCTCCCATCCCTCAACAAGCATGTGTGTGTGTGTGTGTGTGTGTGTGTGTGTGTGTTTAAATCATACTTAGCTTTCATCTTCTATGCCTTGTTCAAGCAAAAGCCTGCAAAGTTCCTTTAAGGCAAGCTGCTCCTGGGGAAAAGTCATGCTTCATACCTTCATTAGAGTGTTGAACACGCCTTGAATGCTTAATAAACTTCAGACAATAAGATCAGTATAATTCGTATAAGGGGCAAGCAGATGAACCATGGAAGGATTTGGCTAACTGCAGTAAACTGGAGGTCCCCAAGGTCCCCAAATTTCTCTTTCTGTTTTCTCTGACCACTGTTACATTTCCTTGAGTGGACTGGCCAGGCTGTATTGCAAGGTTGCAAATGAATGCCTTCCTTCCCCTTGAACTTGTTAAGCTCTCCCAGCTTCTCCTACTTTGTCTGGCAGGCTGCACCACATCTTAATGACTTTTTGCAAGAAACAGAACCTCCTAATATCTAACACTCTGCCCTGTCATCTGCTGTTAGGCAAGCTTGCTTCTGAAGCTAATGACTTGAGGTTTCTCTTACTCTTTCTCTTTTGATTAAGTTTCCAGCCCATAGTGGAAAAGGAGAGGATATGATGAGGGGAGTGAGAAAAGCGAAGAGAGGACAGGGTGGGGGGCGGGAGGAGAGAGAGACAGAGAGAAGAGAAATGCTATAAATATGGGCCAGTACCTAATTATAATTCGAGACACTGGCAATTTAATAAAAACAACTCCTCCAGAATGCAGCCATAAGGAAAGAGTTTCCACAATCTGTTCATCTGCATAATTAGTGATTGAGGACCTGGGAACAGTTGGAACATTGCTGAGGAAGGCCCAGGTCACATTATTGATAACATAAATAACAAAGATACAGATTTCCCCAAACTACAAACATCAGAATGTAACTAACAACAACCTAATAGGAGCACAGAAAACAAACAGAAAGCAGATAAACTCTGGAGCCGGGCAGGCACAAGACTGGAGTCAAGCACATCATTCATCAGTCTAAATACCCTCAGGTTTCTTGGAGTCACCTAAAAACAAGAAAACGGGAAATCCTCACTGGTGATGCTTTCCGCAAGGATGTGTGCCTACAGCTGTGAATGTGCACGTTCCACGAGGCAGACACAGTCTTTATGCTTTACACATGGGAACATAATTCATTATGAAAAAAATTTGCATTGCTAAAGTTAGTTATTTAATGGCACAGGGGAGACCTGGCAAGTGAGTGTTAGAGACATGGTTTTCAGTTTAGAACTCAGCTGAATTCTATATAAGAGACTGATAAGCATATTTAATTCCTTTAAAAATGTGCTAATTACATACTCCCTTTATAAAGTGATGTGCATTCTTACTGGCAATTTGAGAAGGGCTATCAGAACCACAAGAGCAGGAGTCCTCTGTTTTTTACTCTGTATTTCCAGCTCTCGCCATGGAGCTGAGAAGATAGTACATGCAGTTCACATTTGTTGACAGGCTGCCAAGAGACAAATGCAGCAAATTAAAAATAAGAGGAGGTTAAGAATCACTCAAACTTCTACTACCCAAATACAATCATTGGTGTGCAAGTCTCGGGCATGAACTTTACGCTGATGGAGATACAATTTCTAAATACTTCAAACCCCAAGTATCAGCTACATGGAAGTTGTAGATACACAGACTATACAACATTTAAGAGTTGCAGCTTAATCAGGCTAAGGGGTGTGTGTGTGCACATAAACTATAAGCCCTGGCAAATTTGAATGCTTTGTGTCTTCAGTCAGTGTGAGACCTTCCTCACTGTGTGAACAAAGAATTGTCTTTGAGCCCAAACAGATGGGTGACAGCAGAAGAAACAAGGAAAGAATTTTCCATGCACATACCTCCGTCATGCACGACTGTCCCTAGGGTAAATACGTGAATAGTTTCAACTTCTAACAATAGAAAGAAAAATAGTAATACTTTAAAAAAAGTATATGTGGCTTTGTGCTTTCAGGCTTTAAAAACCACACACATACCTGCGGTTTTGAAATATCCTTAAGACACCAAAGGGGATGATCCTGTTTGACTGGGTGAATGAGATAAAAGGAAAGTCTGTCCTTTCAGTGGGAAATTAACCTATTCAAGCAGGTTGTAATAATTGCACATTTGGTTGTTGAAGAATCGCCTTTAAAGTCTAAACTTGCCATTATCTAAAAATGGAAAACAATCAGAGGAATTTCTACTTTTTAAATTAAGTATCCTAACATTAACCCATGAATACATATATGCATTCCATTGGTTTATTTAGCAAATATTTATTGAGTTCTCATGATGTGCCATATACTCCTCTAAGCTCTGAAGGTACTGGTAAACAAAGAAGACAAAAACTTCTCAGTTCTTGTTTTACCCAAGTCCCTGCGAGTAACACAGGCAGTTGCCCCACTAGATCTTACATTCCTAAAGAACGTTTGTGGATCTGCAATGTGACTCCCTTGATTTGAAAATCCAAAAACTTAAACTGCCAACTGGTTCGGTACAATTGAATAAACTCTTGCAGGTGGTGCAAAGTGAGGCATGGAAAGCCTCAAAGGAATAGGGTGTCCAAAAGTTGAGCCTTTGTAGAACTATAGACAATGGGGTAAGGTTAGATGTCACAGATACCTACAAATTATATCTGCTATTACAGAAGAATTTGAATCTTACAAGCCAAGGTCAGTATACCTTAAAAAACTCTAGCCTATCTTTGCACTATTTTGATGGGTCAAAGAAGACCCAAAGCAGTAATTCCTAGAGTTATATACTTCATTGATAGATACAATTAAAACACAACAACAAAACAACTACAGGAGACTGCCCCAGCAGTGCCAACTTTTAATTTCAAAGAAGGACATTAAAAGAAATTTAAGTATTTTTCAAAGTAGAAAAATACACCTGAATAAATTATAATTGCTTCTAAGAAGACCAACACACACTAGCTGTATATAGGAATAGGCTGAATTATGCTGTTGTAAAAATTACCACCACTCCTGCCCCAGTCTCTTCAGCTTAAAACAGTATGCTACATGTTTTTCATGGGTAGACAGGAATGGTCACCCCTTGGAGATTGTGACTGTCAAAGCAGCCATCTCCAATGTGGCTAACCACTGTGCCAGGGGGAAAGAGAGCTCTGGATACTCTTGAATCCGCAGTTAATGCTCCAGTGCAGAAGCAACATACATGACTTCTTGCAAGATTCATTGGCTGGAACTAGTCGCGTGGTCCAATCCAATTACAGGAAGACCAGAAAGTGCAAACTTACCATGTGCCAGGTGAGCCAGGAATATCTGACAAGCAGCATATATTTGACAGGCGACACTGATGAGTGCCACAGCTCTAGATGATATTGTTCTTATTTTCTTATTTCAGTATGGACTAGTGAAAATATGGTCACATCGTTTTACAGATTTAAGTCAGAATTTCAGAACAACCCATGTTGGAAGGAAGAATATTTGCAGGCCAAATATAATTCTTTCTGGAAATTGAAAACTTTCTTGGAAGCATGTGCAAATTATCACTAGATGACCAATAATAAGGAGACTGCTAGGGGGTCTGACCCATATGATCAAAGGTAAACAACTCTGAGAACTCAGATGCTGAGAGCAAGAGCAGCAGGAAGGGCACTGAAATGCAAAGCCTGCCCCAGTAGCAGTCTGTTGCACTCAAACTGAAAGACAATTTTCTTCAGCTGCCAACAACATCATGCTTTATAACTCGTTCCTAATCCACCCCCTGAAGGATGATTATTTCAACGTTAACTCTGCACCCAAGCATCTGAACAGGTCTGAGTCAGCCCAGCAAAACCCAGCAACATCATTGTTGACCCTAAAGGTTGCATAAGAAATTTTTTTAAAGCATAGTTTCCTATGCTGTGTGCTCATGCGGTCACGGTTCTTTTGCTCCGTGTTGTTGCTTTTATCGTTGTTAATACATGTGGCAAAACCAACCCTAAAAATTAAGTTAAATCTCTTCGCTCAGCTATTCTATCGAGCTGTGAGGCAGGGAAGTCTTACGCTGTTTTATGGAAATTCTGATTTTCAAAGTAATAAACAAATCTCAAAGGAACCAGAAAAGAGCTATTGGACCCATGCCACACACTCTGTGTGGGCTCAAGATACTGTACTTGATGATGGCAAATTTTCTTTTCAAAAACACCCCCAAACAAAGCTTAAGTTCCAGAAATGTTTTCTGTGCCAGACTTGTAGTAAATTTTCCTTGGAGGGCCTAATGCAAGATGAAGGACAAATGGAACTAAGATAGACTTGGTACCCAAGTGAGAGAATAAGAGAGTTCAAACAAATGTGCAACTAGGTTCAAGCCTTTGATTCTGTAATTCAAGTAAAGAATCAATTTAGTGGAGAAGAGAAGGTGGTCAGTATCACCATATACTATAACACATACAAAATAAGATAAATTAACTTTTTAAAATTAATGATAAAATTCTGTCAGAATTATGTAAAATAAAATGTAAATCTCTCTCCTTCCATACTTATCCCCAGGAATCCCACATTTTTCTTCTAAATGTAAAGTTAATGGTTTCTAGTGTATCCTTTAGAAAAATTGTAGTACCTGTACTAATGTATATATTTATACACATTTTTCACCTACCCACCTGGGATCTACTATATACTATATAGTCTTCTGTATTTTAATTGTTCAGGAGTCATCTTAGCATCATGCAGATGCAGCCTGGATAGATTTTTCTTCTCTGTTGTAATTTTTAAAATAATAGTTTGCTTTCCCTTTGATTTCATTGAGAAACTGCCTATGTAGCAACTCAGGCATCTTGTATAGTACATTGCACTGGAAAAAAAAAATCTGCTGCATTAAAATATTTCAGGATTAAATATTAGCTGTGAATGAATAGGGTTATCATCTTCTCCTCAGATAAATAACTAAAGCACTAAACAAATACTTTTAAACAATAAACTTGGCTTTGTGTCTGGCCCAAAGGGCTGTCAGATAACCTGCTTTAATAGAGCAAAACTCCCCAAACTGTGTTTATGTCATTCAAAGCTTCCTTGGATACCCGAGGAAAAAAGTAGATTGAATGGAAATCGAGGAAACCAGAAGTTACCTCTTCATCAGATTTTTTTCCTGAACTTTAATAAAAATTAGAAAGAGTAACACAGTGAGAAGAGCACCTAGGGAGTGGTTCCTCCAGCAAACCCAACTGTTACAACTCAGTGCACAGGGACATTGCATTGCAGAGAGATTAGGACATTTAACTTAACTGTTTTACAGATTAATCTATTTATTGTTGAGGTGGATTATAAGAATGCACACACTCAGATAGGAATGAATGCAATGAAAATGACTAAAAGGAAAGGAAAATAGCTATTATTGGACACCTGCTTCATGTCAGATACTACTCAGCTCCTTACTTAAACTTGCTTATTAATAAAGTTTCCAAGGAAGTAGTCTTCCCTCCAAAATAGGTAGGTAGGTAACAGGTAGATCACTATTTCACAGGAAAAAAAAAGAAAAAAAAGTCCCTTATCCAAGTCACACCATCAGTAAAGCTTTGGACAGGAATTCAAATATAAGGCTCTGACTACAAAGATAGTTTTCTTCCCACTATACCACAAACCCTTTTCAAAAATTATCTAGTTACTAAAATATGTGTCAGGCCCAGATGGTTTTACAGCTGAAATCTATCTAACTTTCAGTGAACAGATAATCCTTATGTTATTCAAAAAATTTCTGACCATAGCAAAAGATGGAAAGCTTCCCAATTCAATTTACAAAGCTAGCATAACCTTACTTCCCAGACCTGACAAAGACAGAATAAAAAGAACACTAAAGAATTTCACTGAAAAATATGGATGCAACACAGTACCTAAATTGTATGTAAAAGTCAGCAAATTAAATCCAGGTGTCTATTAAAACCACTGCATACCATGACCAAGCAGAGTATATTGCAGGAATGCAGGGATAGTTCAACATTAGAAAATATCAGAACATAACCTATCAAATTGATAAGTTAAATGAAAAAAAAAAAAACAAAAATACATTATTTATCTCCTAAAAAATAGCTGTCATGTCTAATTTAGAAACAAAATTCCCAGTTTAAAAAACAAGAAGAGAATGTAATAGAAGTTCAAAGACTTCTAAAAGAATACCAGTAGCAAATATCATATTAAAAAATGCTACACAAACTATGCATCTGACTAGAGATCCATATCCAGAATATGTAAGAAACTTAACAGAAAATAAACTAATAACCCAGTTCAAAAATGGACAAACATCTTTTTTTGAGACATTTCCCTAAAGAAGACATACAAATGGTGAACAGGTATATGAAAAATGATCAACATCCTTAACCACCAGGGAAATGCAAATCAAAACCACAATGAGATACCACCCCACTCCAGTAAGAATAGCTATTATCGAAAGGACAAAAGAAAACAAGTGTTGGTAAGGATGTGAAGAAAAGGGAACACTTACTGTTGGTGGGACTGTAACCTAACACACTATTATGGAAATAGTATGGAGGTTCCCTAAAAAATTCATACTAGAACTACCATATGATCCGGCAGTCCTACTACTGGGTGTATATCCAAAAAATGAAATCATTTTTGTTGAAGAGATATCTGCACTTCCACACTTATTGCAGTAATGTGTTAAATACATGAGGTGATGGATACACTAACCACCCTAATTAGATAATTATACAATATACATATGTGTCAAAACATCAAATTGTACCCCATAAATATGTATAATCACAGTGTATCAAAAAATAAATACTAAAACCATGAGCATTAAAAGCAGAAGCTAAGAAAACAGCATTAATTTAAACAATATCGTTTGGGGAAAGTCTGAGGTAATAAATTAGTAAAATTAAATAAATGGTATTAACAGTGAAAAGAAAGTCAACAATGTTATATGCATATGATATAATTGCATATCTGGTAACTCAAAAGACTGAAAAAGGCTAACAGCATTAATAAGAGATTTGATAATATGATTACATACAAAATGAATACATCAAAGGACATCCTGTGTCCTGGGATCCAAAAATATGCTTTAAAATAAAAGTATTTATTTTCATATTAATAAAGAAATTGAGTCCAATAAGGTTATTTTTTTATTAGAATTAGACAAAGTGATTTAAAGGTTCATTTAGAAAATAAGTGTATGGTGATTACCAAGAAATCTATGACATATGAGAATAATGGAAGAGGGATCCTTTCCGTACCAGACACTAAGACTCTTCAGAATCTAAGATTCCAGAGGGAAGGGTTTTGTCTGTGATGTTTCCCAGGACTTACACGATGCCAGAAGAACAGCATGCACTCAATAATTGTTATTTCAGTATACAAATGAATTAAGCAAATGTGATCATAGACCACAATTTTGGTCCATGAATAAGCAGGTAGAACAATGAAAGGGAAGAGAGAGTCAAGAAGTTGATTAAAGTGTATATTTTATTATATTATAAAAGTAGCATTTCAGTTTGGTGGAAGAGACTTGGTGCTTTGTCTTTAAGACAATGGCTTTAAGAATATTGACTCTAAGAATACTGACTTTAAGAATATTGACTCTCCTTCTGGAAGAAAATAAATTTGGATCCCTACCTCCCCCCAAACAAAAATCAAATGCCCAACAAGCTAGTAGTTTAAAATGTAAATATAAATGTATTAAGCATGCATTACCTACAGCTTCACTTATATTAGACATCCCTGACTCACACCTGCCTGGACTTCCCAGTCCCCAACTGTCACAGGCCTGATGGGACTTCCTCGTTCAAATTAAACTTGATTCTCTTTTACCCTCTCTTCATCACCTAACACCTGCTCTGCCTTTCTGGTGTGTGTGTGTGTGACTATTCTTCAGATATGAAATGTAAGAAATTTGCTTTCCAGATATGTCTTCATGGCTGTATTATTTGTGTCCTAATTCGGCAAGTAGAATTTCACAGAATAATAAATGTGACCAAATTAGTGGGATTTTAACACTGTCTATTGTATAATTGTGTTCTGAAATAATCTGTCCTGGGCAAGTGATTATTAAAGGAGGCAAAAAATAAATTTTTAATTTATAAGATTTTGCGAACAATGCAGTAATCTTAAAAGAATATAGGTAGTCGATTAATCATAAAGAAGGAAGAGAAAATAGGGATAAATGGAACTGTCACCAAATGCTACAAACAAAAATGGAAAGATCAATATCATTAGTCCCTGTGGTCTTGCAGGAACTTTCTGGTGAATTTAGATACAACTTCTAGGACTAGGAAATGTGAAGAAAACCTAGAGGCTAGAAGACTACTTTTTTGTTCATTTATTCCTTCCTTCAACAAAGGGACTCCCAAATCTATGAGAAATATCTTAACCATAAGACCCAGCATGTACTTGACCAGTTTTCATCTCCCCTACAATGAAGCAGATTACACTTTAATAGTTTGTTATTGAGGGTGTGATTAACTTCAAGTCAACAGAATGAGAAATTAAAAATCAGAGTAACTTAACCAAACCTCAGGCTACATCCACCTTTCCCAAGAGGTAACCTAGTTTGGTAAAAGGAGCATAAACGTGGATGCCATGCAATCTTGAGTTCAAATATTTGCTTCAAATATTTATTAAAAATTTTTTTAACTTCTCAGAATCTCAGTTTTCTCATCTCTAAAACAGAGATACTAAATAACTATCTTACATGTGAGGAAAGTGCCTTGGACAATATTGTTCACTCCTGCTCTCCTCATCTCATATCTCTTCCCAACAGAATGTTTGAGGAGAAAAAAAGAGAACGTTTTCAAGAATTCTATCTCTAATAGAGAGAAAATGCATATCCAATTTGCTATTAGATAAGGATCATGCAAAATAACTGTCCAAAGCATTTTTAAGCACCAATTTCATCAAAAGACATGTATTCCAACAATAGCATATTGATTTTATTCTACATAGGCTCTCTGCAGATTCAAACATTTGCTGTAGTGTGGGACAGGATTTTTGGCATCACTTTAGTAAAATGTTGGGTTCTTAGTTTGCATAACTGTTGCGCCTGTAATGAGCAGATACAAAGCCTTGGCTCATTTCGCTGCCCTTCACTCCAGAGCAGTGGCCATTTTTTCTTGCTCCCATCTGCAGCCCAAGAAGACTAAATAAGACCCTTCCAAAGCCCAGAGGTCTATGCTGCAAACTGAGAAAGAGTCCACAATAAAAAATTCACAAAAAATCCTCCGTCTTTCAGCATCACAATGATAAAATAGTGTTCGAATGTCATCATCATTAAAAAGTATTCGTGACTTCAGTTACTGCAGCTCTCCCTACATGAGATCAGCATAGAAATTGTGGTCAGCCTCTTAGACACTACCAGAAGTGGCTTTTGTATGAGCTCTTAATGGTGGTTACATATCTACTGTTCTCTTTTAAAATCAGCTACCCTATTGTTTGATACAGAAAAAAGTTAGATAAAATTGCTCATTTAGTGAAGCTCTGCTATGGGAAGATGTCCATCATCCTTTTACTTAAACAGCAACTGGTTAAATGACTTTTTCTTTGGTAATGTTATTAGAAAGAGGTAGTGGGAATAGTTGTATGTTACAGCCATTATTGCATGCTACAAAAATACCCAAGGAGTATAACAATATTCCTAATAACATTGTCACATATATCACTTCATCAATTCTAATTCATTCTTTCTGAAAATATTTGTTTTGTAAACCATTTTAAACACTGCTGTAGATGTTGGAGGTAAAACGTAAAATACAGGCTCTGCCCTCAAGGCAATGGCAGATGATTAAATAGTCCATTTTAGCATAATGTGGCAAATATTTCAATAGCAGTTAGGGCAAGGTGCTATGGGAACACCCAGAATGGATACTTAACCCAGCCTTGGAAGAGAAGGAGGTTAATTCTTTCCTAGTCATTCCTCAATGATGAAATGAAGAAGTCAATTCTATATTGAATTTAACTTTTAAGCCAGTAGAATGAGTGAGAAGCAGCTTTCTAGGCCGAAGGTACATTTTTTTTCAGTTCTTAAAACTAGAGTAGCCCTCAAGACTAACAAGACCACTTAATAGTGCATGGGCTTTGATTATCTGCCATGGGCTAACTATTATATTAAGTGCTGTATATGGATCGTATCATGTATCTTTTTCACAGCAAACCTATTAGGTAATTCCTATTGCCCCTATTTACATATGAGGAAGACACGATTTAAATTTCCTAACTTGCTCCTCCAACATTACACAGCCTGAAACAGTGAGCCTGGGAGTCAAACTTGGCCTGTGCCTTGACCCATTTAGCTGTGTCCAAATACTGCTTCCAAATATCCATTTAGTCTAAGTAGGCTTTGTTTTTTGGAGATGCCATCTGAAGCTCTTTCATACCATGCTATTTTATTACTTTTGTTGAATTTTATCTTATTCAATTCAAAATAAAACAGAGGCGTCACTAAAGAAGACAAGTTACATAGTACTTTGTAATAGCTATATATATAAAATTTGACCAAAAATGAATAATTTTTCATTATTGTCAAGGACAGAGGAGAAACTGTCTTGTCATAACCCAGAGCCACAGGTAGAGCGCTGGGCTTTCTGAAGACTATGCTCAGCTGTCATTCATTCTGTCTTTCTCCCCTCCTCCCACCACCAGAAGCTACGGAAAAGGCGCAGAATGGTGTGCTGTTGTCTTAACTCACCTGCGAGAGTCTATTTCAGGGGACATGCAGGTTTTTCTGAATATGATGAACACCAGAGATTCAGAGATGGGAGCAGACACTCAGGTCCATGGGACAAATGGAGGATAAATTGGGAGTAGTTTGATGGAATATTCTTATACCCCACACATGTGTCCCCACACATGTGTCTTCTCTTTGTAGCCCTGGTCATTCATTATGTGATAAGGTGCTATGTTTTCCAGCAAATTCGGTATGTGCAGCCTGGTGGGTAAACGTCTAGGCTTTGAATTGGGATAAACTGGGGATTGATTATTTGTTCTTCTATTACTCACTGTATGTCTGTGGAAAATTTATAAAACCTCTCTGAATTTTGTTTTTCCGCCTGTAGAGTGAAGCTAAGAAGACTTACCCATAAGGTTCTCAAAGACATTAGATGAAAGCATTTGTATAAAGTGCTGAATACGGTACCTGGCACTTAGCAAGGACTGGGCAAATAGGAGTTATCATAATTATTAGGTTTACAATTCTAAACCTTTGGTGAAAAGTAACAATCCAAGGCATTTTTCAACAGCCAGTTTTAAAAATGAATAGCTTCATGCCTTCTCTGTAATATTTTTGTTCATATCGGTTGTTTTCAAATGGAAACGTTTTTGAGGTCTTTTCTTAGCTTCAGTTTTTGAATTGAACCCACTTTCCTACTATAGTCACAAAGGACTCTCAATGTTCGATGCTAATATCAGAATCTAAAATCAGAGTCTTACAAAATTTAGGGCTAAATGAGCTAAGGGCACAGAAAAGCTCGAAGTGGCTTGTGTAACCGAAGAACAGCTACTCCTTCTCATTTGCCTCATTCAGGGGATGAATGCTCCTTCTCTTCCTCTTCATCCCCCACATCCTAAACAGATTTCCTGAAAGACCTTCTGGTTAAGTTCTCATCCCCTTGGCAAGGCAACTTGTCTGCTGAGCCAGTCAGCTGTCTCATTGAGATTCACTGCCAGGTGGACAGCTTTGATGGCAAGGAGGTGGCGTTCCGCCCAGTTAAGCAGCTTTCAAGCCTCAAGCCATAAAGATGAGCTCCTGGCCCTCCTTCCTCCAGGAGGATACTGCAGACATATTGCCTGCCCTTGGAAGGATGGCTTTCCTGTGGTGCAAATTATTGAGCTGTGCAGAGCACCTTACTTACTGCTCTCTCCTCAGAGCACTTGAGACACAGACCTTGTCCAGTTTCTTGTGTCAGCTTTTTTCCTGTGAAAGGTGCTGTTCAAGTAATTAGCTTGAGTTGGAAACAAGCAGTAAGTAAGTTAGGGGAATATGTGTTTTTTTTTTAGCTGAGGCTGATCTTTCTAGATACACCAGGGGAAGAAAATCCTATGCTGTAAGATGTGTACAAAATAAAAGAGCGCATGTTTCTGAATGAACCTTTCTTTTTTCAATAGTCCTTGCACACTTTTTCAGCTAAATAAACCAATAGCTATTACACCTTGAGCAATGATGGTGTTATCTAGCCCATTTTATAGATGTGAATATTAAGAACAAAAGATGGTCAAAGACTTGAATGTGACATTTTAAAAATGAAACAGAATATGTCACATATTTTTCTCAGAAAGGTAATATGTGTCCATTAAAACTACAAATGGGGGGAAACAAAAATCTCCTATTAAGACAGCAATCAGAGAGAATTGTCATGGAGGAAACCTGTTTAGGAAACTCACCAGTAAAGAATGGGCAGTTGGGATTTTGTGACGAGGACTTGCCGGGAGTGGGCTATGCTGTTGTTTACACCGATTCACTGCCTCTCCCCTTATGCATGTGAGAGAGGTTGTCAAGGAAACTCTGGGTCTTGCTATGCTTATGCAGGAGTTTGGTGAGCAGAATGTGCCAATGTCCAACATCCACCTGGAAAATCTAAAGGCAGATATGAGTCATCCAGCTGTTTAGCTAGTGAAGCAAAAAAAAGAACTGTTGCCACACTGGAGTCAGCTGCATGCCTAGAGTGTGTCAAGCTGAAATGTGCATGAATATTTACTGTGGGACATCAGGCTAGAGGTGGAGGATTAAGCCAAATGTGAAACATTTCAAATCCTGCCCAACAGGATACCCTAAAAAAGGGCTGGACAGGGGACTCAGATAGAGACAGTCCACATGGAAGGCCACAGGAAAAGAAAGGGGAGTACAGCTGGAGCAAAACGAATTGTCTGCATCACGGGATGTTCCATCACCTTTTGATTCTGTAAAGAAACAAAACACACATGTACCCAACAATGAGTCAATCTGCCCAGGCCAGAAGTGAAGCCATCTTTTAAAAGCACCAGTTGAGTAAGAATGTTTCTGTCCTTCTTTGCCATCTCACCTGTCCCCTGTGCTTTTTTCTACCCTTCTCGGGGTTAGCCAAATAGAGAAGAAAAGGTGGAAGTCAACAGTGGGTAAAGAGGAAAGAAAGTCTATATGCCACAACTCCCACTGTTGGTTGCAGGCAGTTTGATTATAGTTGCTCCTAGCGGGCCAGCTGAATGAGGAGTGGCGAATCTTTACGCTTAAGACTGAAGTGTTGGCTAATATATTAGATGGGCTCTTTTTGAATAAACACTGTGTATTGCAACCAACATCACTGTAAGAGTTTGTTCTAACAAAGTTGTCATAATATTTCAGGGGTAAGGAAAAATTTGAATAAATATTAAAAAGATAGTAAGAGATGTAAAAGAGAGTCATATAGTCTCTGTCACAGCTGCACAACTGCTGTAGTAGCTCAAAAAACAGCCATGACAATATGTAAATGATGGGTGTGGCTCTGCTCCCATAAAATTTGCGGGCTACCATGGCCCATGAGCTGTAGTTTGCCAACTCCTGTTCTGCATCATCATTTTTAATGGCTGCATAGAGTTCCATTCTGCAATTTTAACCAGATCCTATTTAATCATTACACCGCTGTTGGACATTTAAGTTGCTTCTAGTCTGCTACAAAACGTGATGCTTGGATGCGCATCTTTATACATAAAACTTGATGCCCATCTTATTTATTGTCTGTTCCTAAAGTGCAACTTCTGGGACAGTTCCCATTTTAAGGGCTTTTGAACAATACTGCCAAATTGCCCTCAAGAAAAGTTGTCACGGTTTTCATACTCACCAGTGGGGTGAGAGAGTGTCCATTTCCCTACAAGACAGACTACAAAGGGGAACGCTTTGCACACACATCACACAAATTTTAAAAGAAGGAAACGGAAGCTGGGCAGATTGTGTGCCTAAAGTGGTTTATGAGTTACAGTCTTGGTCCAGGAGATGGTGAGGCCCAACTGTCTCTATTACATGATGCTGCTTCTAAGAGACACAGTGAGAACAGATGATTATCCACTTCTGAAATCTCTGGCTACTGTCTGGCATCACGTTTTCTTGATTTTGTTTCCATGGGCTGCCGTGATTACAAGCAGAGTGAACTAGTGAACCAAACCGAGAGTGGGCACACACAGTAAATGATAACCCTATTCTAACCTTGTCGCACAGTGTGACCCTGGGCAAGACCCTGAACCTCAGCTGTGTGGCAGCTTCTCCTCAGAAAAATGTGACAGCACCCTCCGGGGAGAAAGCAGAAACTAAATGATTACACTCCTCCCTACAAATAACAGATGTTCGTGAAAAGAGTTTTCTGACCCCATCGCAAGGGAGGAAGGATACGAACTCTTTAAAGATAGATGGCTACTGCTTTATCTGAAAGAATGAAAACAATGGAATTTTATTACCTTTATATCGTTTGGAGAGTTAACACTGTTCCTCAGTCTGGGCATTAACTGAAAAAACCTCTGCATCTTGTTCACCAGTTTATATCATGGTCCCATCGTCGCCCTGTTTAAGCCCCAGGAAGACATGCACATGGGACATGTTTCAGAGCTGCCACAAGCATTGACACCCTATCCCCAGGATTCTCCAAACCATCTCCACTCATGTTTCTTGCCTTCCTTTGTCGTCCAACAGCCACTTGGCTCCCCACCCAGCTTCTAGCTCACCACTCTGACCCCTCTTATTCTAATATCCATTTCAGTGCAGCTTTATGGCTTGACTTGTCTTTCCAAATTTTGATAGTCTGTTTTAGGTCCCAACGCTGGAAGCTTGCACCCAGATCTAAGGACATTCCCCAGGAATATGCAGTGATTGCGTGTGTGATCAGATAATTACCTTCAAAGATGAAGCCACAACTCAGCAGCTATTGCCTTTAAAAAACTCTTTTAACATTTTTATAACATCTGGAATAAACCTAGGCAATTTCACCACACAGTAGCTTAACCACTACGCCATAGGCTCTCCATATAATTATATTCATTCTCCACAGTTTCACTGCCCTATTTATCTAAAACATGAATCAGAAAATCTCACTTTTCTGCCTAAAACTTTTTGGGGACTGTCTACTGTCCTCAGGATTAAGTTCCCTTGGCAGGGCCTAATGAGATATGTTGCTATCTGACCTTGACCTTGCCAGTCTTTTCACTTATCTGACTCATTCCCCTTTTTCCATTCTCAGCACCCTCCACTTCCAAAACACACTGCTCTCATATTCTAGATTTTAGCCAAGAATATTGAACCCAGGCTGTGCATCTGAATTGCCTGTGGAGTGTTTTAAATATATATGATGTTCAAGGGGGAGGGAGTATATAGGAGCTCTCTGTGCTAGCTGCTCTTTTTTTTTTTTTTCTGTAAACCTAAAACTATTCTAAAACTGAAGTGTGCTAAATGTAGCCAGGTGCCATCATGAAGGTTTGAAGTGGGCTGGCGCTAGCTGGTGAGTCTGCTCCACAGGTAAGACCATTGCTTGGTCCATACTGATCACTCACCACTCCCTCTGGGACACAGAGCACTTCCAGGTTCCATTACGTAGCTCAGACTTTATTTCTGGGGAGGAACTATACAGCCATCATACATCACTCCATTGTGAAGTCCTCCCAACTTGCCAGACAGAACAGACCACTCTTCCCCGCTGTTCTGTATTTCTCTGGACACACCTCTACCATGAAATTGATCACAGAGTGAAATAGTGTTCTTTATGAACCTGTTTCTTCTATTAGACTATACACCCTGTCAGGGAAGAAGCTCTGTTCTCCTCAAATTTGCATCCTCTACTGTCCAAGTTCAATGCCAGACATATTATGAACCTTGTACATGATTTATGAGTAAATAAATGGATGACAAATAGTTAATGTTTATCGAGCATTTACTATGTGTTGGCCCAGCTTTAAGAGTTTCACAAACACTCTGTAAGTCAACACTTCTAACAGGTTGAAATTGATATTTTTTACTTTCCATTTTATGCAACAGTCAGTAACTGGTTTGCTACATAGTTGGTTTCAAGTCAGAGTAGCCCAGATCCAGCAACCACTATATACTGTGGCCTTGCATACATTAAGGACCACCAAAATTCAGGATCTCTGATATTAAGGGATATTTTAATCTATTCCTAAATATTTCTTCTATTTTGAACTTATAATACTGAACACTTTGACCCATTGTCATGTCTGTATGAGAGACTGGTTTCACCAAATAATGCAATAAACATCAAACTAAAGTATACACATAAGCACAGAATAGCTCTGGAAACCAGACTGCTTAAGTTCAAATCTATTAATAACTGTGAAACCTTGAGCAAATTATTTAACCTCTCTTTGACTCAGTGCCTCTCCTTAAAGTAGGGATATCAGTAGTTCCTATTTTATTATTATAAAGAGTAAATAAATAAAGCAGTTACAACAGCACTTAGCATGTAGAAAGAGCTATGTAAAAGCTGTGTGTGTATTTTTTATATAACCAAATCTAACTTTAGCTGGTTTCAGCCATAAATCATCCAAATCATTGAGAAAGATGTCTTATAACCTTTACCCTTATGGGTTCTTTAGGTAATACAATTTGTATGAATCACATATCATATGTATTGCATAATCTCTGATGACTCTTGACCATTTTCTTTCATTTAATTGAAAGTTCACAGCACGAATAATGTAACTTCCTGGTCTATCTCCTAGGAGTCACTTTTGTAGGTGTCATTTGGTCACAAACTTAAGATTGATGGTATGTTCATACAATTGCTATAATTTGTGTTTCTTTTGAAGTCAGCATTGGAACCAGCAGGAGACAGACCCTACCACAAAGGCAGCTGCAACCACAGTCTCTCCAGGAGACAGACCAGGTTAGGATTATGCAGAATTTGATCAGCAAACTTTTTTTTTTTTTTTTTTTTTTTGAGACAGAGTCTTGCTCTAGTGCCAGGCTGGAGTGCAGTGGCGCAATCTCGGCTCTCTGCAACCTCCCTGTTCAAGTGATACTCCTGCCTCAGCCTCCTGAGCTGGGACTACAGACATGTGCCACCATGCCCAGGTATTTTTCTTTTTTTGTATTTTCAGTAAAGACAGGGTTTTACCATGTTGGCCAGGATGGTCTCCATCTCTTGACCTCGTGATCCTCCCACCTCAGCCTCCCAAAGTGCTGGGATTACAGGCGTGAGCCACTGAGCCTGGCCAATAAGCAGACTCTTAATATGTCACCTGAGCTCCTGCCAAATGTGCAGGACCATGCTTCCATGGCAAAGACTGGGAGACTAAAGGGGCCCCAAGAGACCAGTCAGGAAGCATGGTACTCTCTTTTAAGTGCCAAGATAAATGATTTAATGCAACAAACAAGGACAGAAAGTTGCCAGAGATCTCAGAAGGCCCATAAAATACTAGATGGCAGATGTTTATTGAACACTTATGTGGAACCCCAAGTTTACTTCAAACCCAGCTCCCTTTATACTAAACTCCACTACCTGCCAATGCAATTTAAATAGCTAGACACTTTCAATAGGCACCTCATAGTCACATTCCTAGTAACATTTTGTTTGGCCTCTAGGGTGTTTCTTTAAAAAAAATAGTTTCCAAAATTTAAAAATGGGGAGATGTCAAATAAAATCTATGTTTTTGGTTTTTCTGAAAAAAAAATCAGATCTGATCACCTTGGGATACAATTCTTCATGGCAACAATTGGCATCTGTTGGGTAGCAGCTATACCTTTACCTAGGGCAGGGGTGTTCAAGTCTACTCTGGATCCCCCAACCCATCTTCTGTTCTGTAGATATTTGAGGTTGCATCCTCTTGGATTTCATGCAAAACCACTTATTGAATACTACATACTCATTGATTGTTCAATTTATGTCTGAGGTCTTAAAAAAAGGCTTTACTGTTTTGTTGGGTTAAATGATAAATCAGTACCTGATAAGAGAGGTTCTGATCTTTAACAGTACAATAGCTTTTATGAAACCATAATATATATGCACGTACCTTTGTCCTTACTCTATGAACAAAGACACAGCTCAATAGAGAAGAGAAAGAAAATGCTTTGGGGTCAGCCAAAGTGGAGGCAAAGTGAATGCTGGCGCTTCCTCTTTGAGCAGTATAACTAACTCTCTCTGAAGACTCTCAAAGTTTCTGTTTTCTCTTTTCTACAGTGAGGATAATTAAATCGGCCTCACAGGGACATTGCAAGGTTTAAAGCAATACTTTTGTGTTTTGCTCATGTTGTAGCTTCAGCTTGAAACTTTCTGCGCAGTCCACCCTTTGTCAAGCTGACAAACTTCTCTTGTCGACCAAGACCAAGACACAAATGCCATTTATTCTCCAGTCTTCCAGCCCTTGCTGCCCATGCCATATCCTCTAGCACCCTGCCCCAGAGAAAAATTAATGCCTGTGCTTCTGATTTCTGTACTTACTATCTCTGTAGCAGCATGTTCTATTATATGTAAACTTGTATGCAAATCTTTTCCTCCACAACAGGAAGCATTCATTGTGTTCCTAGAATATGATACAGTACCTGTTTTATATGTGTTTAGATAATAGTGACCCATTAATACGTGGATACATGCCTTTATTTTTTCTTACTGTTTGACTCATGATCTTAAGACGACTACTAATAGTAATGATGATGTTTTATTAACTCAATTGCCTAGAATAGATGCATACACACTTGCACTTTTCCAAGCTGTCTGTTAAAAATATATGAAATGAGCTTATGTAGAAGGAATTTTCTACTCAAGCAGTTTTATTAGGATGGAAAAAAAGTTTCAGTAATAAATGCTATGGGCGTGTTTAATCTCCATATGGCCAGAAGAAGCTGATCTGAATAATTCAGGGGAAATATGATAAACCCTCTTTTTCTCCCAGGATTCATATGTAATTTTAACCCAAAGTCTTTTCAAATTTCAGACTTTTATCAAAATCTAGGTGATAAGGTTCCTGAGGGCAAGGCTGTTTTCTTTATTAATTTATGTAATCTTTGGAACAAGATCTGCCACATTAGAGAAATTCAACAAATATTTACTGAATCAACATATGAATATGTCAAGGATGCACTGGAATATCAAGCACTTGGTAGGAAGTAACATTAACATCACACTACTTGCCAGTCAATGTGATAGTCACTTTCCCTTTTTTTTTCTTTTTAGAGAGACAGCTTCTCATCTTGTCACCCAGGCTAGACTGCAATGGTGCCATCATAGCTCATTGTAACTTCAAACTCCTGGGCTCAAACCATTCTCCTGCCTCAGCTTCCTGAGTAGCTAGAACTACAGGTGTGCTGCCACCATATCTGGCTTATTATTATTATTTATTTTTTTATTTTTTTGAGACTGAGTCTTGCTCTGTCGCCCAGGCTGGAGTGCAGTGGCACGATCTCGGCACTGCCCCTCGAATTCAAGCAACTCTTGTGCTCAGTCTCCCGAATAGCTCAGACTATAGGTGTGTGTCACCATGCCCAGCTAATTTTTTGTATGTTTAATAGAGACAAGGTTTCACCATGTTGGCCAGGCTGCTCTCAAACTCCTGACCTCAAGTGATTCACCTACCTCGGCCTCCCAAAGTACTAGGATTACAGGAGTGAGCCACCACGCCTGGCCATGTCTGGCTAATTTTTTTAAATGTTTGTAGAGATAAAGTCTCCCTATCTTGTCCAGGCTGGTCTTGAACTCCTGGCCTCAAGAGATCCTTCTACCTCAGCCTCCTAAAGCACTGGGATTACAGGCATGAGTCAGCACACTTGGCCACTTTCTGTACATAATCTCATTTATTTTTATAACTCTTCTCTGAGATTGGTACCATTATTATTGTACCATTTTACAGTTATGTCCTCTTGACTCCAAAGTCTTTGCTCTCTCCCACCACCCATGCCTATTCTTGAGGTCTGCATCTCCTAAGAAAGGGCAGACACGCAGAGCATGTCCTCCTAGAGCATTGAAGGCAAAGGAAGGTCATGGATAATTTTTCTCTCCCTGTGGACCCTGCCTCCAATCATGAAGTTGTCAGTGGGCACAGTGATATTCCCAAGTGGAGGAGCTGCTGTTGAACTTTTAGATTAATGAGCAGGCTTTTTTTTTCTTCTAGTCCTGATCTGGCTCCCTAGCAAGCAGAACACAATTATGTCTTAACCTTTAAAGCCTTTAAGTCATGGCATGCCTTGCATGGTTGTGTATATGGTTTTACCTTATTAACTTAATTTTTATTTATTTAAATGGCCCTCATGAGAGTAAGTCGTCTTTGAAAGGGGATGGTTAATAGGGCTTCCTTTCACTCTGTCTACAGGAATCTCAATAAGAGGATTGATGGCCAATCTGATGGAACAGCACTTCCCTGTAGGCCATTATTTGCAACTGCTAGAGTAACCAAAACAAAAACTTGCCAACAATGTTATATAAAAACAGAATCTGGTGGCACAGAAGATCGTGTATAGGTCTAGAGGAAAATTGATCCACAGGGCATGAAATAGAAAATCTATCATGGTACTCCCCTGCCAACTCTCCTTCCTTAATACTGTCTTTGGAATGGATACTTTGGACCAGGTAAAAATTGAGCATTTAATCATCTTTACTGGCTTTAGCTAATTCAGAGCAAGGTTTTGTTTGCTCAAATTATAGATGCATTAAATCTAAAACCTGTATCCTTTTCTTGAATTATAAGTTTAAGTTTCAAGTCTGGGCCTTTCTTTTATTCTTTCTTTTCTTTCTCCTTTCGCCCACCCTCCTTCCCTTCCTCCCTTCCTTCGTTTTTGTGAGACAGTGTCACTCTGTCACCCAGGCTGGAGTGCAGTGGTGTGATCTCAGCTCACTGCAACCTCCACCTCCCAGATTCAAGTGATTCTCGTGCCTCCCGAGTAGCTGGAACTACAGGCACCCACCACCATGCCCGGCTATTGATTCCCATTTGATTTCACAAATGAGAATCAATTTAAACCAGATTGCAGAGATTTGGATTCAACTCTTGCCTATTTATTATTCTGCATAGCGTCTGTACTAGAATCCTAGCATCAAAGTATGATTTCATGGTAATAGTCTGTTGCTGGATCATATAAATTCCACTGGGACAAAACAAAGGCATTTTCTGCCTTTATATCTTTTAACGTTGTACCTAAATTATTTGAAGCTACTTTGAGTGAGTTGAATATGTAATCTCTCAATGTAAAGAATGTCAAAAAAATCATTGTTGGTGTTAAGACTGCATAACAAATCACCCCAAATATTAGTGACATTAAAAAATAACCATTTTAGTAAGAAATTCTGCATGTCAGGAATTCGGGCACTGCAGGGATGGTTTGCCTCTACTTCTTAATATCTGGGGGCTCAACTGGGAGTGATTTAAATGCCTTGGGGACTTCCACAGCTGGGCCTGGAGGATTTACTTCGAGATAACTTCTTTAGGCTCTTGTTAGGTTGGTACAAAAGTAATTGTGGTTTTGGACCGTGAATTTTAAATCATTATAACTAGGCTGAAACACATCTTTATTGGTCAAAATAGGAACCATTACAATTAACATATTTTTGTCGATGAGAAATAAGTTTGTTTATTCCTGTAGCATAAAAATCTGTGCTTCTGCATTTGACGAACTATTGGAAAGCATTTTCTGCATCCTGCTGGTTGTGGAAGCATTTTCCCTGGAAAAAGTTGTTGAGATGCTTGAAGAAGTGGTAGTCAGTTGGTAAGAGGTCACGTGAATATGGCAGATGAGGCAAAACTTTGTAGCCCAATTTGTTCAACTTTTGAAGCTTTGGTTGTGAAATGTGTGGTCCGGCTTGTCAAGAAGAATTGGGCCTTTTCTACTGACCAATCCCAGCTCCAGGCATTGCAGTTTTTGGTGCATCTCATCGATTTGTTGATCATACTTCTCAGACATAATGTTTTCACCGGGATTCAGAAAGCTGTAGTGGATCAGACCAGCAGCAGGCCACCCACCAGTGACCATGACCTTTCTTTGGTGCAAGTTTGATTTGGGGAAGTACTTTGGGGCTTCTTCTCAGTTCAGCCACTGACCTGGTCATCACTGGTTGTCATATAAAATCCACTTTTCATTGCACATCACAATCCGATGGAGAAATGGTTCATTGTTGTTGTATAGAGTAAGAATAAGATGACACTTCAAAATGACGATTTTTTTTTTTTTTTTACTTTTGCTTAGCTCACGAGGCACCCACTTACCAAAATTTTTTCATCTTTCCAATTTGCTTCAAACGCCTAATGACCATAGAGTGGTTGACACTGAGTTCTTCGGCAACTTCTCGAGTAGTTGTAAGTGGATTCACTCTCAATTGATTATTATCAGCTTCCGGTGGCCGGCTGCTGTGCTCCTCATCTTCAAGGTTCTCATCTCCTTTGTGAAACTTCTTGAACCGCCACTGTACTGTACGTTCGTTAGCAGTTCCTGGGTCAAATGCATTGTTGATGTTACGAGTTGTCTCTGCTGCTTTATGACCCATTTTGAACTTGAATAAGAAAATCACTCAAATTTGCTTTTTGTCTCACACCATTTCTATAGTCTAAAATAAATACAAAATTAGCAGTAATAATTCATTGGCAAAAAACAGAAAGCAAGAAATGTGCATTAATGTGATGTATAACATAACCACATTTGTTTCAGAATGTATTCCAATATCAAATGGCAAATTTCAAAAATGCAAAAACCACAATTACGTTTTCACCAACCTAATATTTGACACCTCAGTGGATGTGGCTGCAAGGCTGAGCTCAGCTGGGACTATAGGTCCAAGTGTCTATAGGTACCCTCTCCAACATGGTGGCTCAAGGAATACTTCCCCCATGACAACCAAGTATTCCAGTAAAGCAAGGTGGAAGCTGCAAACCAAGTGGCCTTTGCATAGTGTCACCTCAGAAGTTGCAATGTCACTTCCACCATCCTTCATTGGTGAAATTGGTTGCAAGTCTACCAGGAAGAAGGAAAGGAAAGATAGACTGCACTTTTCAATGGGAGGACAGTTAAAAGGATTTGCATCTGTTTTAGAAACCACCATACTCATGTAAACTCTGATGTACATTTTTTGGACATTTTATTTTTATGCACTAGATTACTGTGTGAAAAAAAATATTGTCTGAACTTTTCTGAAATAAACTTTTCTGAAGTAAAACAAGCATTTTTGGAGACATTTTATAGGTATTTTGTAGCTAATTGTCTTCTGTAGCTATAATACGTAAGGGAGTAACTTTTAATTAGGTTGTCTTAGATGACACACTAGGAAAGTCACATGTGATAAAACTAGACATTTAATAGGTAGTTTATTGAGACTTTTTTAGTGGCCATGATGGATGTTTGGCTATAATTTGACATTTATCCAGAGCATTTTAATGTATTTACACTTTAATGTTAGCAGTTTCATTTCTAGAGGAAAATTTAAAAGTAGTCAAGGAGTTAAATCAAGATTTACTTACAAATATGTTAATCACAGAATTATTTGTATAGTACTATAAAATTGAAGGTAATCTAAATATACCACAAAAGACTTTGAAACTATTATGGTATATTTATTTCACAGAGCACTACAAAAACTCATGCTCTGAAGGATATTTAGTGACAGGAGAAAATATTCATAATATGCTTGTTAGTGCTAAAAGGACTAGAAAATGGGTATATGAAATAATATAAATTGTATAAAATATCTGACTGTATTGTATATATAAAACTAAAATATTAACCCAAAATATTGGCAGTGATGATCTGTTAGGTTTGAAAATGTGCATAAGTTTATTGTTTTTGTTGTGCTTTTCTAACGGTGTATTTTAAAACTTTTCTAAAATGATTACATATTAATTTTTTATATTTATAAAATGAATAAATCTTGCATTACTTTGTAAAATATGTAAATTTACATTTTTAGACCTTTTGAATTTTATACCAAGAGGGTATATTCCCTCTTAAAAAATAGAAGAGAGAAGAAAAAGAAAGAAAAGGAAAAGTCAGAGGAGAAATGGGGCAGCAAAATATAAATACAAAGAAGGAATTATTTGCATGACACAGAAAAACAGCCTAAACACTGTCTTCAACTAGTTGTCTCACTGAAGTTCTCTTTGAAGGGCCTAGAAGATCTCATCTCTACCTTTTAAAATCCAGTTTGCTTTAATTTTTTCATTTGTGTCTGTTTGTTGTGGGTTGAAATGTGTCCCCCTCAAAAAACATATTTTGAATTCCTAACCCCCCAGCATCTCAGAATATGATCTTATTTGCAAATAGGGTTTTAACAGAGGTAATCAAGTTAAAATTATGTCATTAGGGTGGGCTCTAACTCAATATGACTGATGTCCTTATACAAGGAAAATCTGAACAGGGGGATAGAGAGAGAGGAAAGATGATGTGAAGAGACACAAAAGAAGGAAGAAGACAGACATCTACAAGTCAAGGAACACCTGAAGTTGTGAGAGGCAAAGAGAAGAAGAGAGAAAGAGAAAGAGAGACCTGGAACAGATCCTCCCTAATATCTTCAGGGAGCATGGTTTTGTCAACATCTTGAGTTTGGACTTCTGGCCTTTAGAACTGGAATACAATCAAGTTCTGTTCTAAGCCATCCAGTTTGTAGTACTTCGTTATAGCAGCTCTAGGAAACACACACACTAATATATCCTACTCTTTCTATCTTCCCCCGAAAAAGATTTTTTTTTTAAAATTGACATTCCTCTATTAAAAGATGAAGAAGAAAAAAAGAGGAGGAGAAGAAAAAGTACAGTTGATAAGGCTACATGAAACACAACATAATAAAACAAAAATACGTATAAAGAAAGTTAAAGAGAAATAGGGTAAGATAGAAAGAGGGAAGTTAGGGAAGATTTGGTGAGTTCAGGGCATTAAAAAACTTGCCAAATTAGGAGAAGCCTCATTGCTTTCCCAACTGAGACAAAGGTCTTCCCCATGCAAAAGATACATTAGGATATCATCAACAATGTCCTCATCAGTATTCATTCAGGAACAAATTGATAGATAAGTGGGAGTTTATCTGTCAATACAGGCTTACCACATCTTGCAAAAGCATAACTACCCTGGAGGAATCCAGAGGAGTAAGGAGTATGTAGACATAATACATCTGAGTTGTCACAAAGGAGGAAGGTGAGGGAGGAAGGGGAGGAGTAATCAATACATTTAGACCCCAAACATAGCTCTAACAGTCTAGGGTAATCCAGATCCATTTCTTTCCCAGACTCACTTTTTTAAAACAAAACAAAACAAAAAAAAGTAGCTCCATGCCCATTAAATGTAAATCTCACCTTTCAAGGCTCCAAGTAATTCCGTAGTTTTTCTCAATTAGCACAGTGAAAGCCCAAACTGGTTTTGTTTTGGTTTTTTTTTAGACAAGGTCTGGCTCTGTCGCCTAGGCTGGAGTACAGTGGCATTCTCTCAGTTCACTGCAACCTCTGCCTCCCGAGTTCAAGTGATTCTCATGCCTCAGCCTCCCAAGTAGCTGGAACTACAGGCATCCACCACCACGTCTGGCTAATTTTTGTGTTTTTATTAGAGACGGGGTTTTGCCACGTTGGCCAGGCTGGTCTAGAACTCTTGACCTCAAGTGATCCACCCACCTCGACCTCCCAAAGTGCTGGGATTACAGGTGTGAGCCACCACACCCAACCAGAATACTTCCACCAATTTATTTTTGTCCTGATAACACATAATCATTCTTTTAATGGGTAAAGCATTTCACTGTATAGCTGTATCATAATTTATTTAATCATTTGCTGTGTTGTTGGGTATCTATGCTGTTTCCCACTTTCCAGTTTTGGATAAATTCCTTAGAAGTGGACTTTATGACTCAAAGGGCAAACATGCTTTATGTTATCTGGTACATATTATCAAATAGCCATCTAGAAAATCTAAACAATTGGGAGCTTGTTTTTAAGTTTAGAAATCAGAAAAAGTATTAACAATATTGTAGTCATGACCTATTGCTTATGGTATAGAACAAGGGTTGGCAAACTCTTTCAGCAAAGGGCCACATTGTAAATATTTTCAGCTTCGTAGGCCATACAGTCTCTGTTGCGTCTCTGCCACTGTAGTAGAAGAACAGCCATGGACAATATGTAAATGAACTGGCCTGGCTGGGTTCCAATAAAATCTTATTTATGGATCCTGAAATTGAATTTCAAGTAATCGTCACATGTTATAAAATATTATTCTTCTTTTGATTTTTTTTTTCAGCCATTAAAAAAAAAAGGCCCAGACTATGGTTCACAGGCCACACGAAAACAAGTTCAGGCTATATTTGACCTACAGGCTGTGGTTTGCCAATTCTTGGTGTAGAATTTACTACTTTGATAAACAATTTTGCAGCATATTAAAAAATCCCTCCTCGATGAGAAACTTGAACTTTCCTGCAGGTTCTTCTTGGCTCTTTAATATTCACATGATATTAAGACTTCCTTGGACACCACCAATTGTTAGAACAGTCAATGGGTAAATTAATGTCCCTGCACATTAATTGCTGTCCATGTTAATTCAAATCACCGTTGAGCATATTTCCTAAGGATATAAAGATTATCCATTCCTATGGTTTCTCTTAAAGCTGTCCAAGGATTAAGACAGACCATTAGAGCCATGTTCAGAATCATACTGTATTGATTACTCTTCCCCTTCCTCCCTCACCCTCATCCTTTGTGACAACTCAGACATATACATGACACACTCCTTATTCCTCCAAATTCCTCTGGAGTAGTTATGCAAGATGTGGTAAGTCTATATTGAGAGAGAAAGATACTCTTACTTATCTATCAATTTTTTCCTGAATGAATACCAATGAGGACATTGTTGATGGTATCTCAGTGTATCCTTTGTATGAGGAAGACCTTTGTCTCTGTTGGGAAAACAATTAGGCTTCTCTTAATGTTAGCATCTTTGTTATGCCCTAAAGTCACCAAGTCTTTCTTACCTGTTTAGTCTATTTTCTCTTTAATTAGCTTTCTTTATACATGTTTTAATCTATTTGGTTATGCTGTATTTTATGTAGTTTTATAAGCTATATCTTCTCCTTTATCTCCATCTTTTAATAGAGGAATTTTAATTTTAAAAAAATAAGAATGAGGGGGTGACAGGCAGGGATGTAGAAGATCAGGATTTGCCCCAGGGGGTGGGGTGGGGATGGTCCTAATGCCCCACAGTAGTGTCTTTCAGCTTCTCATAGCATGTCCTTCTAGTCTCTTTTCTCAGTGCAATATAGCAGCGCCATTCAAAAATAGAGCCCCACATTTATTTAGCTCTTCTGCCTTTTGTCTAATGGTTCCGTTTGTGAACCACTCTGCCCTGGGAGCCCAGACATGGATTCTCCTGAAGGTCTGGGGACTCTCAGGCTGGAAGTTCTCTGTGCCCAAGATCAGAGCCCAGAAAGGAGCTCAGGCCAAAGAGTTTGCCCTGGGGGTTTATCTGTAAGGTTGTCGGGAATGACAGCAAAGAGCCAGGCTGCTTGATGAATCCAACGAACAGAAAAATCTGTCAAAACACGCAGAACGTTCATTGCAGGGATCGCGGAAACATTGCCTATTTGTTTGGAGCGCGTTTAATTATTTTTAAACATATGCAGTCTGTAGTTCAGTGAACATGTCAGGAATAATAGAGGAAGAAAAGCAAACGAGGGGAGGGCGGCGCTGTTCCCAGAGCGACTCCTCTTCGCAGCTGGCTGATGGGGAGAAGCAGTCGATGCCCTCCGAAGTGTGGCTCCCTGTCTGTCACCTAATGAAAAGCAGTAGGGGGATTAATGTCATTAGCTCCAGGCCAGCATGCTGTGTAGTAAACAGATATACATCCTGGCTCATTTGGGTGAGTATTTCTCAGCTCCTGCCCACTGGCCTGCAAAGGTCACTCCCCAGCCTTCTATTAGTTAAATGGGGAAAAAAATGGGTTGGTTGAGAGAATCTTGTGGTCTGTTCCAGTGGGAGCAGTCGCTGGGAATTCTGGCACCTAACTGTGCCCCTCCCTCCCCTCACTCACCCTAATTGGGTTTAGATTTCTTCTTTGGGAAAAATCTGAGGTAACAAGAGAAGATAAAAGCCCTACAAGTAAATGCTTTGCAGAAGAAAAAAAAAATGCTTTATTTTGATAACAAAATTGAATAAGGAGTGTGGAAAAAATTGGGGGTTTGCTGTTTGGATATCATGACCATCTCTCTTCACTCTTGAACCAAGAGCGTTTTCCACATATTAGCACACGCAAAGCTGAAGGCTGAGCCATGCGTGTGTTCACTTTTCCCTAATCCACAAAAATGTGAACAGCAAACAGTCACAAGTGAATAAAACTTAAATATTTTATGTTCTTAGAAAACACAGAAATTCTGACTTTAGAGTGGAAACTATTTAGGGAATGGGAAATAAAAACATAAGAATGTCAAGAGGAAGAACAAACACTTCCTGAAGATGGTGACGACCAACCTACAGCCACAACAGGAAACTTTAAATAGAGGAATACCCAGAATCCTCCAGAGAGAACCAGGAAGGGTCCAGGAAGCCATTTTGATAAAATGAAGAAGTAACTAAGGAAAAGAAAAAGCATGTTTGAGGGAAATGTGGCAAGGAAAATTTAGAGTTAATGCAACATTCCACAAATAGTAGATGATGACAAATAAATGTGGCCTTGTAAGAATTTACCTTCTTTTCTTATCAAAGCAGAACACTCTATTTTATACTAAAAGCTTTGAACTGTGCCCTGATGTTTGTGGGCTGTGTAGTATTTTATAGCAATAGATGTTACTATCAAAGAAACAATACAAATGAAAAATAAAAAGAAAATTCAGAATCATTTGTATTTGTTATGTCACAAACTCAATTCTGAGCTCCCCCTCCTCACCCTTATGACGTCCTGAGAGTCACTGGAAGTCATATTTCTTGAAAAGCATCATGGCAGAGTTAATTTTCTCTTCCACTAGTAACGGGCCAGCAAGGGAGAAAAGGAATAATGGAGAGGAAGAGCACACCATAAAAAAGCCAAAGCAGAACAAAACAACATCAACAACAACAACAACAACAAAAGGCAAATTTAAATAGTTTTAGCTTTTAGAGATGAACCTAAATCTTTAGGCCTAACCAGCCTCTAGGTAGAAACAGGATCTGAGAGCTTGATACTAGGGATCAGACTGTTCTCACTGGTCAGCTGTTGACATAAAGCCTCAGACCCTTTCCCTAGGTCCTAGTTCACAAATAGGAAGGAGGAGGCCCCTCTGAGGCCTCTGGCTGCTCTGGAGACCCACGCGCCTGGGAATTCACTACACCCCTGCAGGTCCCACCATGTCCCAAGGAAAATGGGGACTTCACTGCAGAAAGATTGCTACCTTGCCCATTCAGCTGCTTCCTGATCTTTCCTGATCCCCCATGTTCTCCACCAGGCCAGAGTCAATTCTCTCCTGCACACAGAGGATCATATGGCTCTTGATGGTTAGATTTAGGCCCCAGGGCCAGCCTGGGGGAGGCCCATCCTGGCTGATCTCTCCTTGACTTGTCTCTTCTGGCTCCAGGCTTCAGTGCAGGACATTCCTTACTCCTGGGTTCCTTTCTCCTTCATCAAAGCACTCATGCCATGGATGCTCAGAGTGGAGGTGGATTACAGGTAGTGCAGAGGAAGACAAGGTCAGTTTCCACTGTCTAAGGATGAACCAGGATCTACCTCTCAGAAGTTTGATTACCAAAGCTTACAAGAAAATGTTTACATCTTACATGACTTAATATGTTAAAGTAAAAGTTGTTCTTATGAACAAAGGGGGAGACTAATGAAACTAGGTATTATCCAAGCATTTTCAGAAGTGCAATTGTATCAAATAGAGAAGGAATATGCTCTGTGTGTGATTATAAGAAAAGTGTGGACTCCCTGCTTCATTTTAACTGATTGACTACTATTGACTACTGAGGTTTTTTTTTTTTTGGTGGTAAAAATAAAAATCCTAAGAGATTCCCTCTTGCTTAGCCAAAACTAGCAGTTTTCATGTATGACAAAATAAACTCTTCCAGCTGCAGAAAGCTGGGGCTATATTTTTATCTCTGGGGTCTGGTGACTGCATAAACTATAAGAACAAAGCTAGAGTGATTTATTTACTAACTGTCAATTAGAAACTTCAGATTTTTTAAGGGTTTGTAAACATGTACAGTATGGGACATATTATATATATACTGTTTGGCTAACACAAAACACTCATAGCAACCTTGCACATTACAAATTTGATCCAGAAAGCCATTGGGGGTATTTTTCATCCCCTTTCTTCTCCAGCCAGTGTCATTGTCTTGCCTGACCTCGGTGTCACAGGGCCTTCTGGACGAGGAAAGAAGACTATAGTGGTCTGAGGGCCCTGATTTCGCTGGCTTAAGCCATCAAGGGCAATGGGATCCTGTGTTCTTTTCCTTGGACTTTAAATCTCTTTTTTTTTTCTTTTTTTAAGACAGGGTCTGTCTCTCTTGCCCAGCCTGGAGTGCAGTGGCACAGTCACGGCTCACAGCAGCCTCTACCTCCCACCGTAACCCCCCGAATAGTTGGGCCCGCAGGCACACACCACCATGCTCAGCTGATTTTTTGTATGTTTTGTAGAGACGCGGTTTCGCCACATTGCCTAGACTAATCTTGAACTCAAGCTATCTGCTGACCTTGGCCTCCCAAAGTGCTGGGATTACAGATGTGAGCCAACTGTGCTGGTCAACTTGAAAACTTAATGTGCATCAGAAGCATCTGGAAAATTTGTTAACAAAAATGTAATTGCACAGATTCCACCTCTGGATACTCTGATTCAGTAGTATGTGTTGAGATCTAAGAATCTGCTATCTATATATATCTATATATAGATATTTTATATACTTTAAGTCCTAGGGTACATGTGCACAACATGCAGGTTTGTTATATAGGTATACATGTGCCGTGTTGGTTTGCTGCACCTATCAACTCGTCATTTACATTAGGTATTTCTCCTAATGCTATCCCTCCCCCAACCCCAACAGGCCCCAGTATGTGATGTTCCCCTCCCTGTGCCCATGTGTTTTCATTCTTCACCTCCCACTTATGAGTGAGAACATGCAGTGTTTGGTTTTCTTGCCTTGTGATATTTTGCTGAGAATGATGGTTTCCAGCTTCATGTCCCTGAAAAGGACATGAACTCATCCTTTTTATGGCTGCATAGTATTCCATGGTATATATGTGCCACATTTTCTTTATCCAGTCTATTATTGATGGACATTTGGGTTGGTTCCAAGTCTTTGCTATTGTGAATAGTGCTGCAATAAACATATGTGTGCATACATCTCTATAATAACATGATTTATAGACCTTTAGGTATATACCCAGTAATGGGATTAGTGGGTCAAATGGTATTTCTTTTTTTTTTTTTTTTTTTTTTTTTTGAGATGGAGTCTTGCTCTGTCACCGAGGTTCAAGTGCAGTGGCGCGATCTTGGCTCACTGCAGGCTCTGCCTCCTGGGTTCACACCATTCTCCTGCCTCAGCCTCCCAAGTAGCTGGGACTACAGGTGCCTGCCACCATGCCCAGCTAATTTTTTTGTATTTTTAGTAGAGACAGGGTTTCACTATGTTAGCCGGGATGGTTTCAATCTCCTGACTTTCTGATCCACCTGCCTCGGCCTCCCAAAGTGCTGGGATTACAGGCCTGAGCCACTGTGCCCGGCCCAAATGGTGTTTCTAATTCTAGATCCTTGAGGAATCACCATACTGTCTTCCACAATGGTTGAACTAATTTACACTCCCACCAACAGTGTAAAAGTGTTCCTATTTCTCCAGTATCTGTTGTTTCCTGACTTTTTAATGATTGCCATTCTAACTGGCATGAGATGGTATCTCATTGTGGTTTTGATTTGCATTTCTCTGATGACCAGTGATGATGAGCATTTTTTCATAAGTTCGTTGGCTGCATAAATGTCCTCTTTTGAGAAGTGTCTGTTCATATCCTTTGCCCACTTTTTGATGTGTTTTTTTTTTCTTGTAAATTTGTTTAAGTTTTTTGTAAATTCTGGCTATTAGCCCTTTGTCAGATGGATAGATTGCAAAAATTTTCTCCCATTCTGTGGGTTGCCTGTTCACTCTGATGATAGTTTATTTTGTGTGCAGAAGCTCTTTAGTTTAATTAGATCCTGTTTGTCAATTTTGGTTTTTGTTGCGATTGCTTTTGGTGTTTTAGTTATGAAGTGTTTGCCCATGCCTATGTCCTGAATGGTATTGCCTAGGTTTTCTTCTACAGTTTTTGTGCTTTTAGGTCTTACGTTTAAGTCTTTAATCCATCTTGAGTTAATTTTTGTATAAGGTGTAAGGAAGGGATCCAGTTTCAGCTTTCTACCTATGGCTAGCCAGTTTTTCCAGCACCATTGCTTAATAGGGAATCCTTTCCCCATTGCTTGTTTTTGTCAGTATTGTCAGAGATGAGATGGTTGTAGATGTGTGGGGTTATTTCTGAGGGCTCTGTTCTGTTTCATTGGTCTATATATCTGTTTTGGTACCAGTACCATACTGTTTTGGTTACGGTAGCCTTGTAGTATAGTTTGAAGTCAGATAGCATGATGCCTCCAGTTTTGTTCTTTTTGTTTTATGATTGTCTTGGCAATGCAGGCTCTTTTTTTGGTTCCATATGAACTTTAAAGTAGTTTTTTCCAATTCTGTGAAGAAAGTCATTGGTAGCTTGATGGGGACGGCACTGAATCTGTAAATTACCTTGGGCAATATGGCCATTTTGATGATGTTGATTCTTGCTATCCATGAATGTGGAATGTTCTTCCATTTGTTTGTGTCCTCTTTTATTTCCTTGAGCAGTGGTTTGTAGTTCTCCTTGAAGAGGTCCTTCACATACCTTGTAAGTTGGATTCCTAGGTATTGTATTCTTTTAGAACCTGTATTTTAATAAGCACCTCCCCTCAATCTGGTCATTATGCAATATTAGGATCACATTTTTGAAACATTGATTAGATCTTTCAATTATAGTAATGCTTTAAATACTATAATTTAAATTATGGAATTTGGGGGAGCACTTTTTAGGAAGGTGTGAAGCACAGCATTTAGTATGCATTGGGGGCCTGGCCTCATTTGCTTAATGCATAGTATGACTTTAGGATGACTATTGTCATCTTGATGACATTGTTTAGTGTACATTGCAGATGGAGTATTTTCTCTGTTCCCTCCAGCAGTCTGTTTAGGGCTGGAACCAAGTGATCATAAAATATTGCAGGGAATTTGAAAGTTATTCCATTTAACTCCTCATATTGGAGTCAGGGATAGAGCAAAATGTGTGGGGCTCATGTCGCCTGTGTGTATGATTATGTGTGCAACTCAAACATGGGGCCTTGAACAAGAAAGTGACTTAGTGGGTGGCGCTTTGTAAGTAGCGTAACACAAAACACATAAGAAAACTATATGTGTGTATGTGCATGCGTGTATATGGTGAGTTACACTGTTTGGCACTTAATGGTTTGGACCTATACCAAAGGCAAACCACTGAAAAAAATACTTGCCATTTCAAGGACTGCATAAGGTGACCGAATTTCCTCTATGAGACATAAATTTCACTCTTGCTGCCCAGCTGGCTGATTGTTCAAATTCAATAAATCACAGATTCAACAAACACATATTTAGAGAAGGAGGGAAGAGGAGGAGATGAGTAATATCAAGCTGTGCAGATAAGAAGGCCAGGGCTAAGTCTTTGAATTTGTGCACAATAGAATGAATACCTTTTATCCATTCGCCCCACTAAACACCACCACCAGGAAAATCATTTTCCAATTAGTCAGCAGGTTTCAGCATCATTACCTTTGAGATCAGATTTGCTACCATTCAAAAATGCATCAGAGGCAGTGTAGGAAGAGTTAAGCATCATTCCTGGCATGCGAGGTCTGGGAGGAGGTGAAATTAGATTAGCTGCAGGAAAATGGGAGGGTTTACATTACCAGAGGGGCTCTACCTGGCTCCAGGCTTCACAGTGAACAACGCTTTCAGCATATGGCATTACAATGGATTAGTGATCAAGTACGATTAATCCTAATAGATCGTCTTTTGAACCTCAGTGGCTTGTTAGGTGAGAAAAAATTGTCTGTCCCCAAAGTGTCAGGTGAAACTCTCATTTGAGGTAAGACTGCCATGTGGAGATGGGTCTCCATCTGGTGGCTTCCTTTTGTGAAACTCCACCAGAAGGTGTTTTAATGAGGCTTTTATAGCAGGCACCACCTGCCACTAATCTTCCCCTCTAAAAAGGTGTAATTGAGGGTTGGTTTTACAGTATGGCTCATATCCTAACCTTGGGAATTCATCAAGAAATGCAAATCTGGGTGGGATGGTGTAATCATGAAATGCCATTTTGGCTTTGGGTTTAGACTGAAGTGGTTATAGAAATTTGTGGTGGGCTAATTACAACCAGCTATATAGTAGCTTCCCCTTTTCAGTTAGATTAATATGTGTGTCCTCTCAGAATTAAATAACCAAGTTGATGGTGACCATATGTCTTCATTCAATTTTTTGCACATGTAAAGAGTTGCAAGGCTGCTAGTGGTTCACACAATTTAAAGGTTTCATTTACACTATTAAGGTTTAACTGGTTTGAATTTACTGTACATTCATCCTCTTAGTAGATACTTCAGTTCTACAATGCATTATTTCAATAAGACATGAGCAAATTACAGAATCACTGAGTCATTTTCTATCTATGGGACTTGGGGAATAGAGGTATTTTTCTTTATGTCTTAATTTAAGATACAGATTTCTGTTCCACTGCTATGCTGGCAGGTTAGTTATTGATTATGCTGACGTTTCTACCCAGGACTTTGAAGTATAAGACGCTGTAGAAGATGGAGTATTATAGAACAACTTTGATGTTTTTAATTCAACAAACATGAGTTAAATTCCTACTATGTACTAGTTAATGTTGCTACAGATTAGGAAATAATAATATTAGTAACGATAATAATATTACACAAACTCTGCCTCCCAATAGTGTGGTATCATTTTGTTTTCATTCTTGTGCTACTCAGAATATTTTTGAAAATCATTTCCTTTTGCCAGTACTACCTTAGAATAATATGTTAAGAAACATCTCAGCTATATGTAATCAAATCAATAAAATAGTGTGTATACTTAGATAAATTTCAACATTTGAGGTTCATCTATACTCCATTTTAAAAGTCAAAGAAATGCATGGCTCCGGGTTACTTGCCTTTCAATTATTAGTTTAATGAAAGAGTATTGCAAGAAAGGTAGATGACCCCAAATATCCCCAAATCCAAGCCTGGTTTGCAGTTTGAGTTTGGAACAGCATTTATAAATATGAAATATGACTTTAAAACAGAAGACATAAACTGGCATCCCAAAGGCTCTGACCTGCAGTTTTATATTTGGGCTTTTATTATTTTTGTTTGCTGGACTACACAGGGTTTGTGTTTTTTAATATAAATTTTAATCCATGTGGACATAATACACTCTTTTTCACCAAAGGCCTTGTTTACTTCCTAATCTCACACCAAAGCACACTGACAAAATTGAATCCCAGATCTAAATAAGGTTGATATTCACACAAGTTTGTGAGCATTGATCCCATTACTTTAGAATCAATCCGTGAACTTGTCTGCACGCATGCAGTGAAGCCCTTAGGGATGTATGAGTGAGGGAGAAGGCAGGAACCTACCCAATTAGCAGAATCACAGAAGCCAAATCTACCATTTGTAGGGCTCAACATTTTATAACTATTTTGCTCCCCTGTCCCTAAAGTCCTTGCTACACAACCAGAAGCCAGAAACTGGAGGGACAGGGTAGGTGAGAAGAAGATAAGACCACATTATTTAACCTATTTTCCACTTAGAAAAAGATTTACAATCAGTTTGAAAACGTGTAACTCGAACTTCAACTTTCCCAATGCCTTTCTCCAGGAAATTCAGTTCTCACAGACATGAATGATTAGAACTAATCTTGCCAAAGAGAGAGAGTACATGAATATTGTTCTCTCATTGACAGGAGAATGAGGTTGATTATATTTTTCTTTAGGCTTTGACAAATTAGAAAGTCTATCCTTTCCCCTCAATAACCCCTCAGTGTTGGTTTAATTTAGAGGAAATAATAGCTGCCTGAAGGTTACATGACTGCCTGACACCTAGTCTGTCTCTTAGTATTGGCTACATCCATGCATCATATTAAAGAAGTACCCAACTTCTCCCTGCCCCAGCTTTTCCACCTATTTTACTCATTCCACTAATGCCATAATCAGACCTAGCCTTGGGAATTATTATGAAGCAAGAAAATGTTGTCTTTGAAGTTTCCTCGCTCGATGCTGCCTTTCAGTTTCCTTTACTGTCTGGTAATGCTCTTCCCGATTGCAGCCCCTCCCCAACTCTAGGATACAGTGCCAGGGCTTCCAGCCTCAGAGGGTTCACAACCACATCTGTCCATCCATGTCTCTCCAGCCCAAACCCCCTGGGCCATGATTTTCTAGCTACTTTCACCAAGCACCTTGTTGTGAAGTGGGTTTTTGTGCCTTGTGATTTTGGACTTTAAAAGCATTGGGTCTGAAGCTAAGGGAATGGTTTTCTTGATAAAAATGAATAAAAACTCTGTAGCTGGATTGGAGAATCATGTAAGACCAGAAGAGGCCTGTGGATCGCCAAATCACACCACACTTTGCCAGGTGCCTGCCCCTGCGCCTGGATAGTTTTGTGTATTTTTAGTAGAGATGAGATTTCACTGTGTTGTCCAGGCTGGTCTCCAACTCCTGAGCTCAAGCAATCCACCCACCTCAGCCTCCCAAAGTGTTGGGATTATAGGCGTGAGTCACCACACCCGGCCAAAATGGATTTTTATGAGAGTGAGACAGTTATCCGGGCATGTTTCCTGTGACTTTTAGGACTTGGGGATAGTCACAGTGGAGGTATATTGGCTAAAACTTTGTGATTCCATATTTTTGGTAATAAGTAGGAGAGTACTCACTTCTTTGGCTCAGCTAGAAGTCAAATAAATGTATTTAAACCCTTTCCTTCCTCACACAACATTCACCAGCATAGTGACGCTGGGTTGTATTTTGTGTCAAATTTACATCCCTCAGTATCTTCAGTTCACTACCGTTTGTCCTCTTTCATAAATTATGTCTTTATTTTATTCTTCAGCATTCACCTTTCCAGCTCTCCTATGCTCTCCCTGAGAGCCTTGCAGTGTGCCATTCTTCCTCTGGAGAACCCACCTGTAAATAAATTCCCCCCCCTCAGACTTTCTACATGAATCCCAAAAATGAGGTTGGCTCACCTTGACATTTTATTGTTATCTGGCATTTTACCTTCTATCTTCCTCATTATGTCACATATGTTTGTAACTGAGGCCAGGAAAGTTAGAAGAGAAAAGAAGAAGAGAGCAAAGGAGGAGAGGGATAGGGAAGAAAGGACCAGGAAGAAGATTTTTGTTTAAATCCTTGTTTCTGTTTTAGATAAATTATTTGGACACTAATCCATATCCCTAGAATCAGATAAAAATGTAGGTAAGCAAACTTACATGAATTTCTCTATAAGCATGAGAATTACTCACCCAAAACACTAGAATAGGTATAGCATTGCCCCTGAAAACAAGTTGCTGGCATCTGGCAGAGGTTCACAAAGTGCTTGTGAGATTTATATGTATGGAAGATTCCTGAACCAGCACAAGATTTTGATTTAGTAGACCTGGGTTGAATCCCAAGAATCTCAATTTATAACAGCCACCCACAGTGGTTCAGACACCGTTCTAGAGAAAGAATATTTCAAAGTTTTGGGCTATTTCATCAGATCTTCATTACTCTCCTTGGCCGTTTGAGAATCCTGAGTGAGGAATTTCAAAGATGAATGTGTGTAGAGAAGGAGCCTGTTGCATAGAGAAACAGTAAATTTTATTGCATATTATGTATTTTTTAATTTAAAGAAGAGCTATCTTGGACCAGTTATGCTCCATAAATAAAGCATATAAGCATTAAACTTAAGAAAGAGTCTAGTCTCTGAAGCAGTTATTGTCTACTCACCAAAAGAACTGGAATGATTATAGGCAGCCCAGGCCAGGCATGTAATGTGGGTGTTAAGACTCTGTTTACAAAAACCAATGTGGGAAGGCATGGAATTTCCATACTGAGTGCTATTTGTGTATACAGTTCCTCAATTTGTATTCTAGAGGAACCCAAAATTTGTTTGCTGCAAGAGCAAATCTCACATTGCAGCAAAGCTGGACATTCCATAGCTCCCAAGCTGATGTGTTGCCCTGCCTGCCCTATGCTTCCCTCCTTGTCCACTCTAGCCAATTCCTTAAAGAGCATCTAATTTAGATGAACTATAACCATTCAGAGCATTATTGTTTAAAGCCCCCATGCCAGCTGACGGCACTATAAAGTTTGAAATCACCAATCAGCAATTATCTTCATATATTCATGATGAAATAAAGTTGCAGAAAAAGCCAGTTTTTATTTCAAGAATACCCTCTTTTAGTTATTTTAGGGTGGTAGTGATGCTTATGACCATTGGACAGTCTCATGCACAAAGAAATTCAAGTTGGATACAGCAAAAGTATCCAAACATGAAGGGCAATGATAGCATCCCAGCCTTTGGACAAAAAAGAAGGCCTTGATTCAATAATTTTTGGCTGGTCAACCAGTACTTGAAATTTAAGTTTTTTACCCAACATTTCTCTCATATATAAAGGATTGCAGGTAGACTTGGACTACTAGTACCTAATATAAACCACTATTTTTTTTCAACTCGGAATCTACATATGCATTCATTCTGAAGCTTATCTTTTATTCCTAAAGCCTGCAAACTAGATGTAATACTAACTAACTTTCAGCAAGCAGACCTGGTGCTTACTCAGGAGAAAGTTTCCCTTCTTGCTTTCATCCATAGGACTTTCTATTCTGAGAGTGTTTGACTTCATCCCTGATTGATCTTTAACTGGCATGCATTAAAAGACTCTCCCTGAATAAGAAGTGCCATGGAAATAGGCACCTTTCATCTTTGGAGGCAAAGGAGCCCTGTGCCACATGGTGGGGTGGCAGTTCCTTTGATCAGTATTTCTTTACTAGAGCCCAGAAATTGAGTCACCCCACCAGGCATAGCAATACAATAGGCAGTCAGTATCCCAACGGAACCAATGCTAAGCAGTGATTGGGAATTTCCATCAGAGCATCTTAATCCACTAGTCTGAGTTGTCACCATGAGTTCCACGATGCCCATTAAAATGACTTCAGGTCACCTTTACTGAGCCTGCCCATTCACTCCAAAACAATTATCCTAATCCCCTTAGCAGACCCAATCCCTTAACACTTATGAAGTGCCCTCCTACACAGGGTGCTGACATTTTCCAACAACACTGGCCTCTTTGAAACGCCAATCAAAAGTCCTCCTTGTTAAAATACACGACCCTCTCTGCAAGTATAAACAGACCTTCATACATCACCACCACCACCATCATTAAAAAGCACTTACAGAACACCCACCTGTGCACGATGCTGTGCAGCCCGGCCCAGAACAAGCAAGTGTTCCAAGTGCTGACCTGACGAAGGAGTGGCTACAACCCTGCCGCTTCAGGGTTCTTCTGCTGTTTATTTAACACAGACTGTGCCTAAGGGCATGGGCCTGCAGCAGACCATTTCTGGTAGCTGGGTAATTGCCCCAAGAGAATTAATTAGCTGCTTAACAGAGCAGATCTAGGAAATGTAGTGTGTGACAAAGCTTACCATTAAAGTTTTAAAAAATACTACTTCCCAAAATGTTAGTTAGTACTCCCCAGTACTCAACTACTTGGTTCTGCACGGGGTGATTCGGAAGGATCTTTCAGTTATTTTCCTTCCCCTATATACTGTCACCCTATTGACTACTCACCACTAAGGAAGGAAGGAAGGGTAAATCGAATCAATTGGTCCAGTGTCATTCTTTTGGCCAGCAAATCAGGGCAGAGGACATAGGTTTATTTATCACTCCACTACTTACCAGCAGGGAAACTTTGGAGAAGCTGGTAAATGCTCTGGGCTTCAGTTTTCTTCAGTGTAGAATGGGAAGCGTACCATATATGGATTGTTTTAAAGGTTGAGTGAAACAACATAGGGTGAAAATTAAGTGCTTGGGACTCAGCGGTGTCAGAGAAATCTGGGCTAAATCTTAGACAAGACTGATAGTATTTACTAAGTCTGGGAGCCTTTTGAGAGGTGAAGCTGGGAAGGCCTTTGCACACTCAGGGGGTGAGAAAGTCTGATGAGAAAGGAGTGAGAAAATAACACGAGAAAAGGGAAGACTTTTTTTTTTTTTTAATTATACTTTAAGTTCTAGGGTGCATGTGCACAACGTGCAGGTTTGTTACATATGTATACATGTGCCATGTTGGTGTGCTGCACCCATTAACTCGTCCTTTACATTAGGTATATCTCCTAATGCTATCCCTCCCCCCTACCCCCTCCCCACAATAGGACCCGGTGTGTGATGATCCCCTTCCTGTGTCCAAGTGATCTCATTGTTCAATTCCTACCTATGAGTGAGAACCTGTGGTATTTGGTTTTCTGTTCTTGCGATAGTTTGCTGAGAATGATAGTTTCCAGCTGCATCCATGTCCCTACAAAGGACACAAACTCATCCTTTTTTATGGCTGCATAGTATTCCATAGTGTATATGTGCCACATTTTCTTAATCCAGTCTGTCACTGAGGGAAATTTGGGTTGATTCCAAGTCTTTGCTATTGAAGTGAACACATTTAAGGCTAGCAAAAGTTAGGCAGGGACAACCAAGGAATTAGGGTGCCTGGAACCTAGGGGCTTCATTGGGAAGTAAGAAGAAGACAGGGTGAAACATAAGAGAGAAGCAGTGGTGGAGGGGATGTGTGCCATCATCCATTTGTTCATTCATTTCCTCAGCCATGTATAGACATCAGCATTTATTGTTGTCTACCCTGTGCCCGATGTGATGTTTGACAAATTTATATGATTCTTTATGCAGAAAGCAATATAGTAACCTGGAAGGAACAATGATTGTGGAGATGTGAGCTTGAATCCTGGCTCTCACCTCTATTATTTTAGGCTTCTCATTAGCATCATTTTACCCTTCTTTAGCTGCATCCTTCCTGTGGGCCCAAGGGAGACATATGTTTCACATAATTTTAAAACTTGGCATAATAAAGATACTGGTGCTTCAAATCTAGCTAAAAACATGTTTTGACAAAGATGTATATGATTTAATTTCCTCCTCCCCATTGCAATATTTTCCCCACAATGCAAGTTTAGGTATCTGTCCTTTACTTAAACCGTATACAACGTGACAAGTAATAAAGGCTTTAATAAGAAACATGAAAAGAATAAACCTGAAGATGCAATCTTTCCCAATTCAAAGATGTTTGTTCAAAGCAGTTCCACTCAACAGTCTTAATCTCTTGAGAGGAGTCTTGGTTTATTGTGAGAGTCTCCTACCTAAGATTGCTTGAAATGCCTGCAAAGGGAACCTGGTCTGTAACCTAGGACTGTGATGGTCTTAGGTCCTTTCATGTCTTTTCCAGTGCTTAATGATAGGTAACCTATATTCCAAAATTCTAAGTGGATATCGCTGATTCAAAGTACATAATACATATGGGTTCTAGCAAACAATATTTTACCTACAAAAGAAAAGTGAATGTGGGCTGCAAACATCCATTGTTTTTAGACGTCCACATACTGAAGAGGATGTATTCAGTGTAGCTCACTCGATTCTGAGTGAATATCCACATTTTTAAGCCTGCTCTGTTAGAGCTACCCTATAGAACTTCACTTTCTCTATTGGCAAATGGGAACAGTAGTGCCTACCACAACAGGGATATCAGCAAAACTGCATGAGGATAATTATTTAAATATCCTGGGACTGTTCTACCTAAAGCAGTCTTTTTAGTTCCTCATTGTACCATCCTTTTAAATGCTGAGGATAGGTGTCCCCACAATCTGAAAATGTATTATTTATTTACATGTTCAATTGTCTGTTTTCTTCATTTACTAGAACGTATGCCCCAAGAGAAGAGAAATCTCACTTGTTATATATCAAGACTTGCCTGCTCATAGGAGGTACTCAATAAATGTTTGTTGAGTGCATAGTAGTTGATCAACAAATGACAGATATATACAAAACTATACATATGTATATATATTCATATATTTATAGCTTACTAGATAGTGTCTGTTTACATATATATTCATGATAAAAACATTCTATATGAGCTATCATAATCCTAATTTCATGTATATAAAGAAATGAGTTGAGAAAGGTTGAGTAACTTGTCTAACTTCACAGTGCTAAGAGTGCCGGTCTTGGGAATTGAACCCGTAAACCCACACCCAGTTGACATTTCTTCCATTACAGCACAGCTCCTACTCACTAATTTTTTTCTTCAAGAGATGGCTATCAGTCTTCCTTACCATACCCTGTTTCAGAGTCTATTTCATAGGTTGTAACTGTATCTATCCTTCCCAATGTTTCCTTAGCCCACAATAGCCTGTTCCATATGTACAGGGCTATAGCCTGAGGTATCCTTGTGTGGCTCTCTGGCTCTGATCTTGTCATGGAGCCATCTCAGTGCTATTATTTCCAGCAGTGGGCTGCTCCAGCATTCTTAAAGCCCCTCATTTAATTGGCTATTCAAAACTCAGATACTGTGAGCCCTCGTCCCCATGGGGTTAAAGCACCCAAAAGAAACCCACAGATTTCCTTCTACTTCCCAGCAAATTTAAGCCACACATGTACCAGCTGCTGATGGACTCCACACCCCAGCTGTGCTGCTGAAGGGTGACTGTACTCGGGCAACCGCTTCCAAATCGAGCTGCTGAAATGGGGCCTCATGAGACTTTGACAGTGTTAATTACTGAATCCTCCCAGCCTGCCAGCCAGGCTTCTCCACGGAAGGCCTCGCCTCACCATGTGGAACTGCTCCTGGTGGCACTCCCTCTGAGCTCCCATTTGGCAGCACACAGGCAACATTTTAAAAGATGTTTTCATTTGCTTTAGCGTTTGGTTCATCCTCCCCCTTCTGCCCCCCGACTCTGACACTTCGGGACTGAAATATGTTTTTTACAGTTGTGGCCGAGTTCCACCAGGTTCCTGAATCCTGCATTTAATAAGATGGTTGTCAGAGGAGAGGCCACAGCTGGAGGCGTTGACCCAGGTTTTACATTCAGGGGTCTGTGCACACAGACCGCATGAACGGTTACAAGTAAGGGCATGGGACAGCTCTTTACTTTGTAAGTCTGACTCAGTTTTGTTCCAGAGTCCTCCTACACAGGATATGCTCCATGTTCATATATATTTAACTTTTCTGTAAGAGTACATACAGAAAGAGAGCCTTGGTTGGGACAAGAGTGCTTTTGTGACAGGTTTCCTGAAAGAAAAAACTCTACATCATTTTTATGCCTGATTTAACTTGACCCGTCAATCACAAGAATTTGGCCAGCTGTGCTATGAAACAATGCAAGTTCCATTCACAAGGGCTGTAATATGCCATTCATTAAGATGACTCTCTTGGCTTCCACCGTGGGTGTCCTCTTGCTCCACCAGAAGACCTAAGGGGATAAAAAAGAGCCAAGCCACTAGAATAGCTGCAATAGAAAGCACTGTGGTCACAGGGCCAGTGCCAACTCCAAAGGCATGTACCAACCAAAATGCAGATGTTCGATTTGGCCATGAGAGATGGCATGCAGGCCTTTCAGGTTCAGTGAACCAAACAGGATGATGACGGTTTTCATCTTCCAGAAGTTGCGCCCATAATTCTAATTGCTAGATTGAATTCTCCTTCTCCAGAAGATTAGCTGTAACCAGTTACTAGGGACCCATGCAGAGAAGACACTTTATTCTTTTTCTTGGTTTTTGTACCGTAAAGTTTTCAGATGGAGCAGAGAGACAGGTATAAGTCAGGATACAAATGGAGTCTAGTGCTTTCTGCTGCCTCATCTGAAAGGCAGCCATGCAGGAGATGCCCCAGACAGCAAATCATTTTTCTTGTGGAATCATGATCTAAATTTTCCACATGAAAAGAATCCCAGGCCCATTACTTCTACAATTTGTATTTTTTTCCCACTTAACTTTCCAAAGAAATGCAATCTTTTCCCCAAAGCTCAGTTCCATGGGCTGAATTGCGTCTCACAAGAATTCATATGTTGAGATCCTAATCCCCAGTATCTTAAAATGTAATCTTATTTTGAAAATAGGGTCATTACATATGTAATTAGTTAAGATGAGATCATGGTAGAATAGGGTAGGTTCCTAATCCAGTATGATTGATGTCCTTATAAAAAGGGAAATTTAGACCAGAGACACTCACACAGGGAGAATGCTGTGTGAAGACAAAGGATGAGATTGGGGTAATGTCCCATAAGCCAGGGAAGACCAAAAGTTGCCAGCAAATCACTGGAAGTTAGGGGAGAGGAACAGCCTAGAACAGATTCTCCCTCTCGGCCCTCAGAAGGAACTTACCTGCCAATGCCTTAATCTTGAACTTCCAGCCTCTAGATCTGTGAGCGGTATATTTCTTTTGTTTAAGCCATTCATCTTGTGGTGCTGGTTACAGCAGCCCTTGCAAACTAATGAATACAGCAAGTGTAACTGCTTTTTTGCACTTGTGTCCCCTGAAAATTAAAACTCTTAGGGAGAATTCTCTACCAGTTTTCCAGGTAAGTTTTAGAGAAAGATACCTGCCTTACAAGCTGAAAAATGTCATAGGTGAGCAGTCGATGCTATGTTTACAGGTCAATATACTTTCTGTAAGGTTATTTATAAGCAGTGGATTTATTGCAAATTATTTAATGTCCCTCTGAGGAAAGGGGAAATTGAGATATGAAGGGCAGAGTCTCTGCAAATGAGGTTCCGTGGTGGAGAGTTGCATGCAGACTAGGGCTTGCTCACAGAAATAGTACCTGTAAGGAGATGAGGCAGAGGAGAAGTTGAGTGGTAGTGTGGCTACAACAGACGGATAAAATGACGACCATCCATTGTGGCCCTAAGACCAGCTCCAGTGTTGGGAATTGTAAATTGTGTCACTAATTTCCTATAATTTTGCAATGAAGAGAAACTTACCAGAATCCTGAGAAAGCTGTTCCCAGATGGGGTGAAATGTCCATAAAAGTTGTACACTGCCCAGCACTGCAAGGAATGGACTGTAGTGGATGCTGTGGTTGTTGGCCAATCCCCTCTTCAAGATGAAGACCATTATTTCCTCAGATGCCAGGAGTCATGGCTTGCTGAAGGCTCATAGCCGAGTTCCTCCCTCAGCATTGACCTCTGTCAAAGAAAGCTACCTAATCTTAGGACACACCTCATCTAAGGGACATCCCACATTTAACAGCTCCAAGTAACCAGGTAGCAGTCAGAATTCAAAGTTGGTGATACTCTTGCTGTGTCCTCTGGTGGAATCATTCCCTCTCTGAGGTTCAGAACTTCTGGGTCTTTGACCCACAGAGTTTCAGAGACAGAAAGCATAAATTATCCAAATGCGTCTGTGGGAATAATCAGGGGCAATCCCAATATCACTTTTCTTCCTGAGTCTTGGTATTCTACCTACTGGGGACATAATACCATGTAATGGTCATTATATGTGAATGTACATTGTATACTGTAGGATGGAGCCCCCTCCTTGCAGCACCCTCTCCAAGCTGGCACATCAGCTGCTGTTTGAAAATGCTATCCCTGTGGTCCAGCAGGCCAGCAGCTACTGGGCAGTGCTGTTAGTGTTATGATTAGTGGATCCATGGTCATATGTTCATAGTGGTCCCTTCTGTGCTATAAAGTGGGCTCTTTGGTCTGATGTGATATGTGATCTTGTGTTTGTGGATCAAATGTGCTCCCAGGTAACGGAGCTGATTGAGGCCCTGGGAGAAAGAAAATCATACCCATATTCAGAATGTATTTATTTCAGTCAAGATAAATTACTGTTTCTTCTAAAGTAGAAACAGTCCAATATAATCAACTTGCCATGAAGAGGCTGATTGGTCCTCCCAGAAATGTTGCCACATTAGAGGCTTGGTGTGGGATTCTATCGCTGGCAGGTTGGCTATTCAACAGCAGCAGTAGTTAAATCAACATTGATCAGTGAGAGTCTGTAGTGTTAAGTCAAAGTAAAGACTCCTTTCCTGCCACCATAACTACTTTGTTCATGAGTCAGTTGTGCAAGCACCAGGATATGTGATGACCTAGACTCTATTTCAGATGCACCACTTCCATATTACAAGAGATTGCTGTTAGGCTTGTCTCATTATATGAGTTGATGTATCTGACAGGACCAAAACCATGGTGGGAAGTTCTGGTCACAAGATCATTTCATGTCCTACCACAATGCTACCAAGGTAGTAGCATACCATGGTCTTTGACATAATTTTCTGGGGACAGATGGCATGTCTTTGTTCCAGAAACATATGTACCTACACTGTGGTGCTTTTACTATGGTTTGCCATATACTTTGTATAGTATCTTTTCTACCAGTTATCTCTGTTATAATACCATATACTCTGTATAATACCATAGGGTCTGCCAGGCCTTAAGAGCCAAGCAGCAGTTCCACTTGCATTGCAACCTAGACCGACTACAGAGCTTTCCTGCTAGGGTCCTACTCAGAGCTGACAGCCTTCCAAGTCATTTAAACTTGCCAGTGAAGAGCGAGTTTATAGAGAGGATGAAACTGCAATCCCACCATCATTCAATAAGCCAGAAGCCAATGGCGACTTACTGATACCCAAACCTACTGAACTTGCTGTTGGAAAGATCTTTGTGAGGATTAGGAATTAGGTTGAAAAAAGAAGAACCAACTTCAAGCAAAAATTAAACTTTATTTCTACTTAAACAATTAATACACTTGAGTTAGCTTTCCAAACCTAACCTCCTGATTAAATGCCCTTAAAACTGAAAAAAAAAAAATTGTACATTTAACAAATCATACTCATACTCAGAATGTGTTGACTCCAATGTAGATACAGGAATACACCGCTTCCTAAATGCAAAGAGACCTACCAGGCACTGTGTTTCCTTCTTAGGGGTGAGAAGTACAAGGACACTAATTTGTCCTGTACTTCAAGGGCATGCTCCTGCATACCCAACTGATGCCTAAAACTTTACTAATATGGTTGGTCCTGGAATTCTTATACAGTTTGTCTTTCACCTGGAGTGTATGTGTATGTGGCTTCACAAAACACCTAAAATCCTTGCTGCTTCCTGCTAGTCTTGTTTGATTAATATTATGTCTTTGAGAGAGTGGGTCAAAATGACATTCTACAGAATGCCCAGATAGTACGTGTCCCTTTGACTATATAATTATGGAGGGGGAGAGTCAACACAGCTCTGGGGAAAGACTATATAGGCATACATTTGTCTATTTCATGTAAAGACAAATTGCTTCCAATCCTTCTTCCTAATAGAGTTGAAAATGAACACACAAACCAGCCCAATGGCTGCATACTGTGTTCCTAGGGCTGTGTGGTTATGTGCTTATGAAGATACAACATCTGACAAAGCAGCTACAATTGGAGATACTACTTGGTTGAGTGCTAAATGCTCCATTGTCATTTTTGAATTTTGCAGCAGCGAGGCTGATGAATTAAATGTTTTTGTATTACTGCAGTTTTTGCATACTGTAGATCTTTAAGGGTAGCACTAATCTCTGCCATTCCACCAAGGATGCAATATTCTTTTTTTATTTCCTATGTTGGCTGGAGTGGAAGGGTACCCTAAGCTTTATCATTGTATTTCCCACTATGATGATTATTGCACCTCAGGTCAAGAAATCATTGTGAAGATTCTTCCAACTACTAAGTATATGCATTCCAATTATATATTAGGGTCCAGGAAAATGATCATGGACTGAGTCTCTGAATCTAGTCACCTCTATGAGCCAGATCTGGGGCAGGACTTCATTTATTACTTGGCTTTCAAATGCTCAGTCTTATGCAGGGCCATGATGATAACTACTGTCCCCAGGTACTAATGTCAACTTAGATTCTGTATCTGTACTACTTGAAATGTCTGGGTATACCTTTTTTTTCTGGTGTATGGTTACAAGAATATGGCTGAAACTATTTTAGATGGGAAACTGGAGCATCTTTACATACTAGTGGAGTTGTAGGGCCTTCCCAGGGACTTGGCATCTCCTTTAGTATGTGAGTTGTGAAGCTGAAAACTCATATAATTCAGGAAACTGGACAAGGGATCATGACTTTCTACTAGGTGGTTTCCTATAGTCTCCTAATATTTTGATCATATAGATTGAGCAATATCTTTGATAGTTGCCCACCTATCCTTCTCCTTGGTTCTATCAAGTATCTCCATGTTTTTATGTAGCTCAGGCACCGACACTACCTCACTGGCCATGCTGTCATTACTGTTCTTGTTTAAACAGCCACTTGGCCTCTGTCATTGTGGGATTCTATCATCTGCATTGCTCTCAGGGTGCTCGGTTGTAGCAGCGTCTCTTATGTTTAGCTCTGGCCTGGCCTTCAGGGCTTCAGATCATGTGAGCAGTCCTCATGTTTTGGAGACGGTCATTTTTTTTTCCCCTGGGCCTTCCCATGGAACAAAATCAGATGGAGTGTTTGCTGGCCATATGCAGTGTATTCTCTCACCATGTCTACTATCAGCCTCTTAACTCCTTCCTCTGCTGTCTCATGGCAGTTCTGTTGGCTCTACTTCATTCAGTGTGAGCCTTTGCTTTCTCTAAGTTTATATCAGGATCATTGCCAGGGTGTTAAAACTGTGTCACAGAAATTTTCTCTCATTTTGATAAACTCTTCGTTGTCCAACTTCGTGTCAGTTACCCTTGATATCACAATGCTAAGAATTCTAGTTACTGTCTCAGCTACATTTTGACTTGGACCTGTAGTTATTTTGTGGTATGGTCTATTTGCTTCATCAGGCTTAGCACTTTCATGGTTGGGTTATGTTGTGGTATAAAAGTAATTACTGTTTTGGTGCCAATGGAAAAGTGGAACTAGATCCTGAGAAAAGTGTGTATTGTCCTACAAGACTGAGACTTCTGCTTCATCTTCAAACAAGGGGACAAACATAGCTATTATAGGGAAGAATGGGCCACTTTACATAGGGTAGAGGATAATCTAGAAATTCAAGGTATTCGAATTCACTGATCTAGATTCCCCCCTCAAATCTCAAGATCCTACTCTTTGCTAATCAGGGTTCTGACCTCAGAGTAGCAGACTTGCTGGGATTTGAGAAGTCAATCTTCTTTGGACATCTGTTATTCTTTCAATACAATTTCATATCTAATCTGCATTTTCTGCTTCTAGCTCTGTGAGTGTCTTGTCATATGCTGTCAAGGAGGCCCTCTGGCTTTCATACTTTACCTTGAATTGGTTGTTAATTACCCTTAAATTTTATTTTTTTTGTCAATGCATCAATAGTCCTTAGAAAAAGCCATCTGATTCTGTAATCCTTATAGTTACCATTTCCACAGAACTATTCAAACACTTGAGATATTTCACTGACAAGTGTATTCTCTTTCACCAGAATCCCATCTGAATTCACCACCTGTAAAAGTTATAACAATTGCACCACTACTGCATGGGAGGGTTTTCAATAACCCCTGCCTTACTCTCCTGGGGCTGCCACAACAAACTACCATAGACTGGGTGGCTTCAACAACAAAAATTTATTTTCTCACCGTTTTGGAGACTAGAAGTCTGAAATTGTGGTGCCAGCATGGTTGGGTTCTGGTGAAGGCTCTGTTTCTGACTTTCAGATGGCCACCTTCTCACTGTGCCCTCATAAGGCAGACAGAGAGAGAGAATATGAATTTTCCTCCTAGGACCTCATTTAATCTTAATTATTACCTCCTAAAAATCCTATCTCCAAAAACAATCACATTGAGGTTATAGCTTCAATACATGAATTTGGGGGAACACAGTTTATTCCATTGCACTCATCTACCATCAAGGATGGGAACCTGGTTCCTTTAACTATTACTGGCACCAAATGTTAGTTTCCCAAGGAAACAGACTCTGAAATTCTGCAATTTTCATCTAGATCACTTACTGGGAACTGCTTTTAGGAGCAACACCTGTAGGAAGGTAAAGGTAGCAAGACTGGAACCGTGATGCAGCCTCAATCAAGTCATTGGTTGATTTCAAAGAGAGCTTTGAAGCGAGAATGGCCGTTCAGAGATGTCTCACACTGAGGCAAGGGGACAGAGCTTTTGTACCACTTCCTGACCAGCCTCAAATGGAGGCTGCTTCCTGAGAAGAAGGGGACAAGCTTGGATGAGGCAGCTTTTTTTTTCAGCGAAACGCAATTCCCAGAGAGAGATTTAGTGGTCAGTCTTAGCAGCCATCTCTCCCAGAAATTGGGGTAAATGTCAATTCTAGGGTGGGGTGGGGGGATCTGGGTGGCATGCTATAACATTCACCTGTAACAAACAAAAGCCATTGCCCAAAGATTACATGACATGGAAAGACTTAATTAATTATAAAAATTACAGTAGGAAGGAGGGAGCAAATCTTAATTAAATTTGCTATTTGAAAATACCTTTGCTCAGTGTGTTTATATTATACTAAGATATATAAATGGATATCAATAAATGTAAAACACTAGATATTATAAAATATTAACTGAAAGCATGTGAAACATTTTATTACCTAATTCTTTGATTTCAAAAAAAGGAAACTATCAATTTTTTTGCTCTTAACCCAATTCCATCTTCTTGGTGAATACCACCTTGAAAATTAAAAAGTAAATCAAATGTTTTAAAGTCTCATTTATTTTGTATAAATGTCTGAATTAGTTCATATTTCTAATTTGCATAGTCTGAAAAAAACCTTACTATGGCGTAAATTATTGATATGAAAGAAAATGTTGCTTTGAGAACAGTTAAAAACATTTGAGTCTTCAAGTAGTACTTCAGAGAGTATTCTCAGAGACAATAAACAATTTCTCTGTATTGAGTCTAGCTACTTGAACATATTATAATCAATGTCAACGTGTTTAGAAAAACCTGAGCCTTATGTACGACTTTATACTTAGATGGAAGTTTATGTATCAATTCAAGCAAATTTTATTACATAAAACTATCTGTTCAGAATTATAGATCATTAGAAAAAAACAGAAATTACACAATATAGAAAATGAATGTAATAAATATCAATAATATCTTTTGTTGGACATTTTTACCTTTACTTAAAAATTGGTCAGATTTAGAAATGTCACTCTGAAAGTTTCATCTAAAGTTCTCAGAAGGTTTAATACTATTTAAACCTTTATGTCTAGAGATCTACACTCATCAACTGAGAATTTACATGATTGTAGCAACTGCAGGATTCTTTTCAAGTAGAGTATTCTACTTTTGCCCTAATATGAGCAGTATTAGAATTATACACTGTCATAAATATATCTTACTACTGATTCATATCATATGACTTGGACCTTAACCAATAGCTTAAATTATACATAGTAATCATTCCAAAATGGACCCTTCATGGGTGGGGGAAAATGTTTTGTTCTATTTAAAAAATCCCCATTATGTAATAGGAGTTCAGAGACACCACATTCAAAAAGAATAAGATATACAATAAATAACAAAAATTATGCAGGCAATCAAAGCTCTAGTGCCAACATTCATCATAATTATTTAACCGAAATGAACTGGTCATATGAATCTCTTACACAATTTTTTCCTAAAACTGTTGCCATTTGTTATCCTATATTCTTACATTGTTCTGATTAAATTAGGACAGGCTCTGACTTTGATCTTTTTCTATCTGAATTTCAGACCTTTCTTTTTCACTCACTCACATTCTCATATGTATACTTGCAGCCCACATTTCTTTTCTGAGCTCCTGACCTGTATGTACCCAACTGAGTATGATCTTGACTCTGATTCTTTTATCAATTTCTTAATGGCTATTTTAAAGATCCATCCCTTATTCTCTGTCCTTGCTGCTTAGGCCCCCAGCAGCTCTTGTTTGGATTATTATGATCCAATTATTCTGTCTGCCTGATATTTTATTCCCTACTTATCTATTCTGTACATTATTTCTATGTATACCACGTAGAAATACTAAAGTACAAATCTAATGAAGTCATATTTTCAGTTAAAAAACTTTAATGTAGGCCAGGCACAGTGGCTCATGCCTGTAATCCCAGCAGATGGATCACGAGTTCAAGAGATCGAGACCATCCTGGCCAACATGGTGAAACCCTGTCTCTACTAAAAATACAAAAAATTAGCCAGGCATGGTTGCAGGTGCCTGTAATCTCAGCTACTTGGGAGGCTGAGGCTCCAGCAAGCTAAGATCGCACCATTGCACTCCAGCCTGGGCAAAAAAGAGTGAAACTCCATCTCAAAAAAAGAAAAAAACATTTAATGTGACTCCATTGTCTACAAGAAAAAGTTAAGGTTCTTGACATTACAGAGACAGCTCACCATTGCTGGCTCCTGGTTTCTTCTTTAGCCCATAGCATCTCATCCCTCTCCAATGAGGCACAATCACGTGAACAATATTGTTCAGGTCACTGGGCCCATTTCTTTCACCAGTAGTTTCCACTTCTGTCTCACTAGGTTGGCAAAGTTCTTCTCATCATATTTCTTGCGTTCTCTTACTTGACCTTTTCACTATAGATAGTATGATGGTTTATTTAGGTGTCAACTTGACTGGCTTAGAAGGGGATACCCAGATAGCTGGTAAAGAATTATTTCCGGGTATGTCTGTGAAGGTGTTTCCAGAAGAGATTGGTATCTGAATCAGGGTAAGGAATATCCACCCTCACCCAATGTGGGTGGACACCATCTGCTTGGCTGAGGGCCTCGACAGAACAAAAAGGCAGAGGAAAGCTGAATTTACTTTCTTTCTTCTGGAGCTGGGACACCCATGGCCCTCAGACTTGGGTGCTTGCACCAGTACCTCCTCCTGGTTCTTAGACCTTCAGATCGGAACTGTGCTACCAGCTTCCCTGATTCCTCACTTGCAGCCATCCCACTGTGGGACTTTCCAGCCTCTATAATCATGTAAGAAAATTCTCCTCACAAATCCTCTTATAGAGACATATACTGATAACATAATCAGATTTTCTGTGCTGTCATGTATGCAAACATTAATGAACCAAAGTGTCTAATTATAGTGTCTATATAAATAAATCCACAGTTTCTAATTATGTGATATATAGATATCTATATAGATGAATAAATACATAGTGTCTAATTATATAATATATAGATCTACCTATATAGATTAACAAATCATAGTGCCTAATTTTATGTTATATATATGGTGACCCTGCTTGTATTAATCAGGGTTCTCCAGAGAGACACAACCAATAGGGTAGATAGAGATTGAGTTATATCTATGTATTTATAACGTATCTATAAAACATATATCTCAATCTGTGTCTACCCTGTTGGTTGTGTCTCTCTGGAGAACCCTGACTAATACAAGCAAGGTCACCACTTTTTTTTTTGGTCTAAACTGGGACACCTTGGAAAGTGAAAAGGGTGAGACTAATGCTTACTCTAATGGATTTTGAAGCAAGGTCATAACCTAGGACTTTTCTCAGCAAACTGATATGTATTTATCCCTTACTTATAAGTCAAGTTCATTATTCCCTTTTCTTTATGCTTCGTCTCTTTGTGTCAACTTGTATCCCAATACTTATTGTATTATATTGAAATTACTTATTTATATGTCTCTCTCACCTACTATATTTGCAGCAATACCCTTGGGGGTTAGACACTATGGTTTATTACTATTTGCATACATGAAAATCAGCACAGCAAGTCTGGTTAGGTGATCAGTATATGGTAGGTAATAGAAGGCTACTAGATACCACAAATAAAGGGATAAAAAGCCAAACATTTTACTAAACTTAGATTCCTATTAAACCAGCCTGAAGGTAGAAAGTTCCATGTGCTCACCTCAGGATAATTCTTAGAGACAGTGTGAGCAGACAGGATCAGGAAGGTGCAGACATGTTTGACAAACAGCATAAAGGGCTAGGTAGTGCCCAGAAACCACAAATGAAATGGAAGCCAGATGCATATGAAATAAGAGTTGAGGAGTTCCTTGCATGAAAGCAAGGTTAAGACAATAAAGAGGGTCAAAAATCAGGAGTCAAAACAGCCAACATGTGGCATGAATGACAAGAAATCTTGAAAATTTGACTAATTTAAACTTGTCCACGTTCACAGGTGGAACTTGGAGTCTAGAGCCAGTGATAAGAGATCACCTGAAATAAGTAGACCTCGCTGGCACCAAATGATCCTGTGTGTGTGTGTGTGTGTGTATACAGAGATATACACATATACAACAAGGTCATACTTTAGTCAGGTTCATACATATTGATGTAAGCATATGTATAGATATACACTTCTCTGTGTGCGTAAAGTCACATGGTATAAGCAACAAATAATTTTCATTTTATCTGCTGACTTAATTTCTCTAAATTTAGGTTTTCTTAAATATGCAATATAAAAATTAGCTTAATTCTGAAAATTAGCTAAGTCAAAGACATTCTGGTTTCTGATGGAATGAAAGTTTCTTACTGGAAGGCAAAATATTATTTTGATTACTTAGTTTTATTGCTCAACTTAAATATCCTCTCCTCACGAAGACCTTCTCAAACCTCCACTTAAATTATCCCAGCTGGGCACAGAATATACTCAATATGTTCTAATCTGGAACACTTATATTTTGTTTCAAATTAGATACATCTCTATTTCTTCACCAATCTACACGGAGGCAGAAAGTCTGAAAAGAGCCAAGGCTATCATGAACATAATACTGACTCTCGTAAATAAATTATTTCCATTCTATCATCTCCATTTAAAGAGGCTTTTTTTCAGTGATTCATTCCCCACAAGAAACATGAATAACTTTTCCCTTGGTGTTTTGATTCTTTGAAGCTCAGTCTGGCCATCTTTTCTCCTACCACTGTTGTTTTCTTTGTTATCACTGAAGCCACCATCTGCTCCAAAGCGAGGGTCCTTAATGGGACTTGAAGTGCTAACAGTGCTGCCTGAGGCAAAAGTCTGAAGTTAAAATTTGGCGCACAACCATCTTTGCTTTCAGCACCGATGCAGCCACCTCCCCTGGGCACCCAGCATTCCCTGGGGCTCTCTGTTTAGAGACCTCCCTGGTAGCGCTGTGTTTCCCGACAGTGTCTCTTCTTCTGTCACAATCTATTCCATATCCCATTTCATCTCAGGCAATTGTCTTCTGAAAATCAACTTTGTGAACCAGTCCATGCTAAATTACTACTAACTAATCTCCTGAATTGACAAAGCTTTCCAACCAAAGAAAAGGGATGAATGTCCATGGTGCAATTTCTGGCCAGAAAATAATACATTGGTTAATTTAACAATTCTGTTACTCCCCAAAACATATCATGTGGGTTTACTGCCAAGTCTGCAAGGGTGATATCAATATATAGTTTAAATTTTCACAAGAATTGTTGTTTGGTGAAACTCTTCTAAAAAATCTTGCCAGCTCTTTAACACAACATACTTAAATAGATGTGAGTTGGCTAAAATGCTAACTCCAGAGAGGCAATTTGGAAACATCTGAGGGTCAAAGACAGGTAGCAACCATCGAGAAAAGGCTTTATAGAGTGGTAGAGGAGAGCTTTCTCTGCCTAGAAGACATATTGCTCTCAACCAAATCCAGGTTGGTCTATAAAAGCCCTTCCCTGGCAGCTGCAGCAGGCATTTTGAAAATCACATTATATAGGAGGCATTTTTTAGAGGGCCTTTTGCAACGCACGTTAGCAAAATGTATTTCCGTACTTCCGTGAATTTGTGAATTAGTAGATTGCATTAATGACAGCCATAGCAACAGAACTACAGTTAATGAAGAAACTCTAATTGAGACAGAAGAAGCTCTGTACTTCAAGAAATTGCAGCCACAAATACTGTAAACTTTCTGAAATTAATACACGGAAATAAACCAACATGAATGAACATGGAGCAAAGTAGCAAAATTGCTAGACTAACTGAAAAAATAAAATAAAATTAGTAGTATAATAAATTATGATTCCTTAGAAGAGAGCGCTGGTTACAAGCATGTATATACACATATAATGTATATATAAGCATGTATACACTATATGTGTACATATACTATATATACATAAGCATATATGTGTAATACACTATATACACATGTACATATATGACATTTGTGCTTGTGTTAACACATAAAATATATTTAAAATTTATTTCCATGTATTTATAGCCATAATCCTTGTGTTCTTTTATTATTAAGGTTATAAGTAAAAGGCATTATGCTAATAAATTAAGGAGAATCTTGAATTGGAATTAAGATTCCACCAGATTGTATTGTAATATCTCTGCTTAAAGTATTTTGGTGGCTTCCAGTGGCACTTAAAGTAAAATTCAGCCTGATTCAATAGCCTACAAAGTCTGCAGGATCTGACTCTTGCATTTCCCAACCTCAAGTCAGCCACTCTTTGCTTTGATAATGACACTTCAACCATCCTTATCTTCCACAAGTGCCCCAAACACTCAAACCCCATTCTTGCTTTGAGGCTTTGCTATGTGCTGTATACTCAAGCAGCTAAGAGTTCTCTTCCCTCTGCTAAAGAAACCGCTCCTGAATCTTACCATTTTAAACATGCAATATGATTTACCACTTCTGGACTTTCAATAGAACAGAGCCTATTCAATATCTCCCAGCTCAGCCCTTTATTTCATTTCTGGCCACACGCACCAACAGCCTCATCCACCTTTCTGGTACATCTCTGCCCACTCCTCATCAGTCACAAAGTCATTTGCTTTGGTCTGGTCCATCTTTCTGTATCTCAACAGATCAATCAGCAACTATTTATTGGGTGTCTAGTGTGGACAAGCAGCATAGGAGGAGTAATTGACTAAGAGTTATGGCAACTGGATTCAAATCTTATCTAAGCTCCAACTTCATGGAAGGGAAGCCTAGCTTAGCCGCTGCATATCCTAGCATTGGACCAGTGGGAAAGGGAAGGAATCTGGGAATGAGTGGCTTTGAGAACATGTTCTAACATGTACTATTCTGGCTGATGCTCAAAGAAGACCACCAGCAGCTCATAAGTTTCAAATGGCATAAAAATAAATGTGGGGCTCAAATTGAGTTGCAATGATACCTAAATGAGAGAGTGGGTGGAGAACCACATATATGAAGTGCAAGACAAGGGAGGACAATTCTGTAGTTGACATGTTTTGTCACTTCGTTTGGTTTGGGAAAATATTTAAACCCTCAAGCTTATAGTATACGAAGCTGGTACCAGCCATCAAATAAAAGGGCCTGGCACAGAGGAGAATGGAACTACAGTTTATACACATCTGGTATGTGGTAGGCAACAAACATACAATTATTCAAATTAAGTTTATCCTCACCAGTACTTTATACAGAGGTTTTATCATTTCTGTTTTACAGATGAGCAAATGGAGACTCAGTAAAGTTATGCCACTCCCCCAATTAAAGGCAATAACATTCGCTTGACTCTAAATTTTATGATTTCCTGCCATATCAATCAAACTTAGAGAGAGACAAATACTGGGAAGGCAGAATTTCATATTTCTAATCCAAGAGGCTGGAGACCAGGGCAGGAGTCCATTCCCAATGGGTTTAGGGGCTGCACTCACTCCAGCCCCCTCACTGCTTATCACTGGACAAAACATTCCACCCTCTGTACTTCTATTTTGTCCATATAATTGAGGAACAATTAGTTTCAGAGTGTGCCTAGGATTTATCTTTCTGTCTCAGTTACTGTATTGCTGTGTGAACTAAACAAACAAAAGCCTTATAAGCTCCATATCCACAAGGAAGTTACAATCTCTTACAGAAAAGAAGAATACTCATGAAATTATTAGCAACACCAGATAGCATGCAGCTCTTCTCAGTGTGCATTATGTATATGTGCGTGCAATATAGATATGACAGAAGTTAACAGAGACATCATTTTAGAAGGTGAAAAGGAAAGCAGGAATCTGATTCTGTGTAGAATGAGGGATGTGGGGAAAGAATGAATAAGGGAAAAAAATAGGCAGGAGCTAAGACAATTGCTGTCTTTCTTCAAGACCATTGGAATGGCTTCCATAGTCCTGTTAGTACAGACCAAATGTTTGGTCTAAGAACTCCCCTCTCTACCGTCCTGCCTCCTCCCAAATACACACAGGTGCTTATACATACACACACACCAAGATAAACTATAACTTTCCCCCAAAACTCTGCAGTCACTTTTCATGTGACTTCTAGTGCTGTTTGTTGGAATTTTAAAAAGGCACATTCTCTTTCCCATCTCACAATTTTGTGCCCTGTTAATAAAATGCAGCTAGTCTACTTGCTTTCCATACGCAAAGATGTTTGCTGGAAAGGAAGGGAAGGAGAATACTAAAAATAGAAAATGTAAAACTGTTGAATTTTTTTTGAAAGTTGGGGAATCATCTATTTAGGATTCCATTTTCTCTTCTATTGATTTCAAACAAAAGTAATCCAAACCAAAAACTTGTGTCAGAGGGATGGCATGCATGTGTAGAGACAAATAGCTTAGTCTAAAATGGAGTAATAAATAATAGCATTCATTGTTGAGCATATACTTAAAATTATATGCAGAGTTCCTGCATAAGCTACTTTTTCATTCACAAACTTTTCTATGTATTTTTTTGTACTCTGAGCACTTTTATCTTGGTCTTATCCCAAAAATAAAGTTTTCATAAGTTGAACATAATGTCTTCAGTTGCTTTTGAGCTAAGCAAGCATAATTTTAAAAATCACATTTCTACCTTTACAGCAATTAAAGAGAATACTTTGTGTATGGATAACTCCAAGCCATACAAAGTATAAAGCTGAAACTTTCCATGTGTCTAATTCTCAAGGAAAGTAGATCCCTTGGATAATTTCAATCCTGTTTCTTAAAGATAATATAGCCCAAAAGCCTCAGGCCTCATCACCCTGTGTATACAAATGTTTTAACATTAAAATGTAAACCCGACTTTTTCTATTTAAAAAATATTTAACTACAAAACATTTAAAACTGCAACACATTAAAAAAAAAGAATAAACTCATTGCCTAGAGAGAACAAGCATTCAAATTGTGCCATATTTGCTTCAGAAATGTTTTTGGGGGAAAATGAAATGCATGGAGTTGAATCACAGTGTCCCTTCACAGATTTCCCTCTCTCAGAGGAGATCTTCTTGGGGGTAACTACCATCCCAAGGCAACTTGTGTTCTTCCCCATCCTTGTTTTTAAAAAATGCCACCATAGATATGTATATGCATCCAAAAAATATATTCCAATGTTTCATGTATTTTAAAACATATATATAAGTGGCGGCATATTGTACTTATCCTTTTGCAATCTGCTTTTTTCACTCAACATTTTGTTTTTGAGAATTATTCATGTTGATGCAGAGAGGAAGTTAAACATTATTTCAGACAGTGAAAACATCCCAGCTCACAGAGGAACTCTTGAAAAGTCCACATGGCATTTTGTGGATGTCCCCAGGAGTGTCTTGCACATGCTCAGGAGTCCCTAGGACCTTCCTTCCTGTCACCATGCTGTGTGGGGCTGCCTGAGCGTCAGGTTCCTCAGCCACCCTTTCCTCAGCTGCTGACTCAAGATTCTGCTGTCTTCTAGACAGCTAGAGCCAGGACCTGTGGATCCAGATGTCCTCACTGCTGCCACTCTTGGGGCCAGCCAAGCCTCCATGCTGCCCTCACCCTCACTCCAACAGACAGATATTCAGCAACGTCTCCAGGCATCAATGTCCCTGATACTTGTGGGCCCCCAACAAACAGTAGTTGGCCAGAAAATGAGAAAGAGCTCACATACTTTGGTGTAACTATTCAGAGGCCTGTATCTGGGTGCTTCTGCTAGGTGTTTCACAATTTGAGCTCTCTTAGGTCACACATAGAGCTGTCAACGTTCCCTTTCTCTACCTCAGCAGACACATCACCACCTGACTGAATCAGACTGGGTTCCAGGCCCAAGTTCCAACGTGCAGATGTCTCCTCATTCTCCTCCAGCCCTCTGGCTGGGTTTCTGAGTGAGTCTTTATTCTGTCAAAGACCAGCTGATTTCTTCCTGAAATAAATGGTTTGCATCTTTCCAGGCTCATCCTTGATGAAGACGAGGGGTTCATATATTTTATTTTCTTTTTACTCCCATGTTTGACTTCTAATATAATGCAAGTAGATGCTTGGAGAAGTGAGACAGAGAAAGGGGGAAAGTGCCACCCAATTCCACTCACCAGAAAAAAAATTAAACTTAGCTTTGGCTCAGCTAGGACCCCAAATATGTCAAGACATGTATTTGAGGTGAGAGGCTTTTTATGTCTGGGATAGGTAAGCAAAGAAAGGAATTACAAAAATGTAACCTATGACGACCTCATTTTTTGGAGGTCTGTGTGGCAAGCAAAAACAATGGGAGCCAGTCTCTCTAAATTGTTGCTGAAAAATTATTCTGAAAATAGTAGAACAGATTTATCCAAGCCCCATGTGATTCCTTTCATAGACCGTTTTATTCCTAGGTTGAATATAAACTTCTTGTCTTACGAACACTATTTCAGAGTTCATACTTAAGGGTGTGTTTATATTTATCGTCCATATTGCTCATGTATGTTCTTTATTCATTAACATCATAAACATCCATAGAATGCTTACTCCAAACTACACACTCATTACAACATTAATCTTGGTCTATCTTGGATTGAGATCCTCTGTTAATACATTACTGCCCTAGTAGCTTGGGGCTTTCCTAGGCAGGGGTTGTGTCTTATTCATCTATGTATGAAACTTTCATTCAAATTATGGGTCTATCATTTGCTGTGTTAGCTGCGGTGCATTCACATATTAGAGACCACAGTTATGTGAAATTAATATAGTGATAGTTAATGTAAAAAATTAGAGAATTGAATTTATTATAATATATGTAGAAAAATAAAATCAGTACCTAATGAGTATCAGTTTCTTTTCTAGGTCTGTAGCACTTTAAGCAAGGCTTTAAAGGAGAGTAAAGAGATAATAAATGTTTTCTGAATGAAATCATACAATACAATTCAAGAAACCCCAGTAACAACCGCATGGAAAAACACACAAAGCTTAGAAAATGCTTTTTAGAGCTTCATGTCAGCCCCAGTTAATTTCCTCACTAATGAAACTCCGCCTGCTTGTTTCTGAAAGACAGAGGATGCACTGAGACCCTCAACCTTTGTATTTGCTAATCTGTACATCGTAAGTACTTAGCACAGAATTGACTCAGTGTCTGCATCAGGGCAGCGCAAACCAGCATGGGGCTGTGGCTGACTTTGATTTGGAATCCTAAGTGAGCCCCCTCAGCAGGATGCCTGAGCTCATATCACCTGCCCTTGTCAATCATTTTGCCTTTCCCTCAATTCTATTTCAGATGAGACTCCCAAGGAAACATGGGAAATCATGTCATCCTCAGAGGCTGGGAAAGTTCAGTCCAATCTGAAACCCAAATGGCCTAAGAGCTTCTAGTTTTAAAAATAATTTTAAAGCTTTTGATACTTTTGTCTCTAAAGATGTATTTTACAGTGGGATGGCCGCATATACACAAATTAGCTTACCATAAAATGTTCTTTATTTTTAACAGTAGATTTAATTTACTCTGCAACCCAGGGGAGTCCAGAACAGGAAAAGGCCCAAAGCAACAGATAAAACAAAGCGTTGACGATGTGCAAAGCTGGCATTTCTCTGAGCTCAGACTGTGACAATCATCTGTTCAACTCATTTGTTCATGACCTTTTAAGACCCTTCTAAACATCATGACATTTCTCAACACACACATATCAATGGCTATCAAAATAATAAACCAGTAAGGAAACATAGCCAGGTAAGGCAAGTGACACGGGGTGCAGAATGGCCCATTTTGCTCAGCAGTTTTCTTCCACAGGGTCACTGAAGGCCACACTGTTTTTTCTCTCTCCATCATTATTTTTATACCTCATGTCTTTTTCTTCTGGTTTGTTTCCCCATATACCACCTACATTTCTTTGCAAATGAAAAAATCACCATTGATTAAATATTCATAATCTGGCAGGCACTTTGCATATGCATAAAGTATATGTATCACCTCTCTGAACTAGGCATTATTATCCCCATTTTACAGGTGTAGTAACTGAGTCTTAGAGAGGTAGGTGATTTGGCCAGTTACACAGTGTGTTCATGACAGATTTCACGCCTTGCAGATCTGTCTGATGTCAATACCTGCATCCTTAAGTGGTACTCTCTGTAACTCCCCACTGCTGATCTTTATCTTTGAACTTTCAGAAGCTAAAAATGGCATTCCTTGTTCATCTCAGAGACTATGACTATCTACATTAACTTTTCTCCATAAATTTTTTAAGTGAGATTGATAGAACAAGCAATATGCCATCATCTTCTCATTTTGTATCAAATGAATCATATTTAAAAGGACTAAATAAAAAATAGACAGGATACAAGCACAGCTTTTTGTGTGCTTTGCCCATATGGCATTTTTCACAAATTGCAAGTTTGGGGCAATCCTGGGTCGAGTAAGTCCATCGACGCCATTTTTCCGACAGCATGTGCTCAACTTTGTGTCTCTTTATTACACTTGGGTCATTCTTGAAATACTTAAAGTTTTAAAATTATTGTCCTATATGTTAGGGTAATCCGTGATCACTGCTCTTTGTTGTTACTATTGTGATTGTTGGGGGCACCATGAACGTTACCCATGTAAGACATAATTTTTGTGTGTCTGTGTATTCTGACTGCTCTGCCAACTGACCATTCTCCCATGTATCTCCCTCTCCTCGGGCCTTCCTAGTCCCTGAGACACAGCAACATTGAAATTAGGGCAAATAATAACCCTACAATGTCCCTCAAAGTGTTCGAGTGAAAGGAAGAATGGCACATCTTTCACTTTAAATCAAAAGCTAGGAATGATTAGGCTTAGTGAGGAAGGTATGTCAAAAGCTAAAATAAACCTCTTACACAAAACAGCCAAGTTGAGAATTCAATGGAAAATTTTTTTTGATATTTAATTTTTGTGGGTATGTAGTAAGTGTATATATTTAAGGGCTACATGAGATGTTTTGATACAGTCACACAATGTGTAATATCATGGAAGATGGGCTGTCCATTCCCTCAAGCATTTATATGTTGTGATACAACCAATCCAATTATACTCTTTTAGTTTTTAAATGAACTATTAAATTATTATTGACTATAGTCACCCTGCTGTACTATCAAATACTAGGCCTTATTCATTTATTCCAACTATATTTTGTACCCATTAACCACCCCACTTCCCCCGACCTCCTCCACTACCCTTTCTAGCATCTGGTTACAATCCTTCTACTCCAAGTTTGTCCTACCCATGACCTGCAGACCACATGAGGCCCAGGACTACTTTGAATATGGTCCAACACAAATTTTATAAATTTTCTTAAAACATTGAGGGTTTTTTTGCATTTTCTTTAGCTCATCAGCTATTGTTAGTATATTATATGTGTGGCTCAAGACGATTCTTCTTTTATTGGGCCCAGGGAAGCTAAAAGATTGGACACCCTTGTGCTACTCTCTATCTCCACAGGTTTAATTGCTTTTGATATTTAGGTCTCACAGATAAGTGAGAACATGCCATATTTGTCTTTCCGTGCCTGTCTCATTCCACTTAACACAGTGACCTCTAGTTCCATCCAAGTTGTTGCAAATGACTGAATCTCATTCTTTTTTATCGTTGAATAGTATTCCATTGTATATAAGTACCACATTTTCTTTATTCATTCATCTGTTGATAGGTACTGAGGTTGCCCCCAAATCTTGGCTATCTATTGTGAAAAGAGATGCAACAAACATGGGAGTGCATATTTCTTTGATATGTTAATTTCCTTTCTTTGGGGTATATACCTACCAGTGGGATTGCTGGATCATATAACTCTATTTTTAGTTTTTTGAAAAACCTCCAAACTCTTCTCCATAGTGGTTGCACTAATTTACACTCCCACCAACAGTGTACGAGGGTTCTCAAAAGTGCTGTTCCAGTGAACACACAAATGGTTAAAAAAAACAGGCTTATTGCTGAGATAGAGAACGTTATAGTGGTCTGTATAGAAGATCAAACTAACACAACATTTCCTTAAGCCTAATCCAGAACAAGGTTCTAACTCTCTTCAATTCCATAAAGCCTGAGAGAGGAGAGAAAGCTGCAGAAGAAAAATTGGACGTTAACAGAGATTGGTTCAGGAGGTTTAACAAGAGAAGATGTCTCCGTAGCATAAAAGCTCAAGATGAAGCATTAAGTCCTGATGGAGAAGCTGCAAAAAATTATCCAGAAAATCTTGCTACACTCACTGATGAAGATGGCTACACTTAACAACAGATTTGCAATATGGACAGAACAGCATTCTCTTGGAAGAGGATACCATGCCGTCTAGGACTTTCATAGTTACAGAGAAGTCAATCCCTGGCTTCAAAGTCTCAATGGACAGACTGATTCTCTTGTTAAGAACGAATGCAGCTGGCAACATTAAGTTGAAGCCTATACTCTTTACCACTCTGAAAATCCTGGGATTCTTAAGAATTATGCTATGACTGCTTTGCCTGTGCTCTATCAATAAAATAACAGAACCTCGATGACAAAGCCTACTATTGAGAACTGCTGCTCAGAGAAAAAATATGTTAAAATATTACCACTCATTGATTCATTGACAATGTACCTTGTCAACCAAGAACTCTGATGTACAGAGATGTACAAGGAGATTAATGTCATTTTCATGACTACTAACACAATATCCCATGGATCAAGGAGAAATTTCAACTTTTAAATCTTACTATTTACGAAATAGTGATTCCACTGATGGATCTGGGTGAAGTAAATGGGATACCTTCTGAGAAGACTTTACCATTCCAGATGCCATTAAGAATACTCACGATTCATGGGAGGAGGTCAAAATACTAACATACTAACATTAATGGGAATACAAAATACTAACATTAATGGGAATTTGGAAGAAGTTGGTTCCAACCCTCATGGATGACTTTGAGGGGTTCAAGGCTTCCATTGAGGAAATCACTGCAGATGTGGTGGAAATAGCAGGAGAACTGGAACAGAAGTGGAGCCTAAAGATGTGACTGAATGACTACAACTCATGATCAAACTTGAACAAATAAGGAGTTGCTTCTTACAGATGAGCAAAGAAAGTGGTTTACTGAAATGGAAACTACTCCTGGTGAAGATGCTGTGAACATTGTTGAAATGAAACAAAGGATTTAGAATATCACATAAACTTAGTTGATAAAGCAGTGGCAGGGTTTGAGAAGATTAATTTCAATTTTGAAAGAAATTCTACCATAGGTAAAACACTATTAAACAGCGTCACATGCTACAGAGAAATATTTTGTGAAAGGAGGAGTCACTCAGTGAGACAACCTTCATTGTTGTCTTATGTTCAAAATTGCCATAGCCACCCCAACTTTCAATAACCACCACCCTGATAAGTCAGTAGCCAACAACATCAAGGCAAGACCCTCCACCAGCAAAAGATTGTGACTCACTGAAGGCTCAAATGATTGTTCATATTTTTAGCGATAAAATATTTTAAAAATAAGGCATGTGTAGTCCCAGCACTTGAGGAGGCTAAGGCAGGTGGATCACTTGAGGTTAGGAGTTCTAGACCAGCCTGGCCAACATGGCAAAACTTCATCTCTACTAAAAATACAAAAATTAGCTGAGCATGATGGTGCATGCCTGGAATCCCAGCAACTTGGGAGGCTGAGGCATAAGAATTGCTTGAACCTGGGAGGCGGAGGTTGCAGTGAGCTGAGATTGGGCCACTGCACTCTAGCCTGGGCGACAAAGAGAGATTCTGTGCATGCCTTCTTTTTTTTTGGGTTTTTTTTTTTTTTTGAGACTTTTTTTTAGGTATAACACTATTGCACATTTAATTGACTATAGTATAGTATAAACATAACTGTTATGTGCATGCAGAAAACAAAAATGTTGCGTGACTCATGTTACTACAATATTGGTTTTATTGTGGCACTCTGGAGCCAAATCTACAATATCTTTGAGGTGTGCCTGTATCGAGTCTTTTATTCTTCAACATTCAACGGGACATACTAAGCCTAGGAATCGCTCTTTAGGCCCAGCTCCTGTTGGGTTGACTGGTGAAGTATAAACAGTTCTTCCTAGCCCTCCAACTCCTCAACATGTACCCAAAGTTAAGTCATGAGAAATAATATTCAGGAAGCATTTTCTGAAAGATACAGGATTCATCATTTTAGCCCTGGTCTAACCCAGCACAGTGGAGTTTGCGTAGTTGGGCCCCTCTAGAATTACTATGTTTCCTAAATTTAATTTTATGGCCACCAAGTATGGCAACAGGGTACAATTCCACTGTGCACCTTCACACAAAGATGTGAATAGTGTCGTTTGGAGCTGTTCAACAGGTAGTCCTCTCTACAGAATGGTTCCATGAACATCAGCCTAGAATTTAATAGAAAGGTTATGAGCCTGTCTCTTATTCCTTCACTCTGTATAAGGATTCACAAAAGAAAATGCCCTCAGGCTTCAATGCCTGGAGCAATGTCCTTTTCCAGATTAGTTGTTATACCTCCAGTGCACAATGTAACACTTGTGTGACATTTTTGTATAGTTTTTTTTTGAAATTCAGAGAAAGTTTTATGTAGACTTTTAATAATTTCAAAATTACATGGCATACATTTGTTATATTATTACCTTATCTCAATAAACCCATTTTCATCTTTAAAAAGTTAAAAAATTATTTAGCCTTCTAATATTCTTTTGGAATAAGTTAAAAATAAAATAATGCATAGAAGTAAGGTGTTCATTAATTTTTAACTTAAAGCAGTATGTATTTTTATATTACAAAAGCATCGTATAATTATAGAGATATTAGATAACACAGATTATCTAAAGAGCATCAAAAGAGAAAATAGATGATCAAAGATCATCAAAAAGAAGAAAACAGAAAATACATACAATTCCAAACCCAGGTATTTACTATTTGGTAGCCTGTTTTTTCAACACATCAATAGAGGAAGTGCATTTTCCACGTTCTTTTGATCTGTACATAGTATATCTGTTGATTAATTTTTGAGGAGTATATTGTATTCTATTGCATGTATATAGCAAAGTATAATTAATGGCCTATGAATGTGGGGCTTTTAAAATGTTTCATAATATTCACTGTTATACACAGTATTACAATGAACATCTTCAAAGCAAATCTTTAAAAATATTCTCAATAGTTTCCTTTTAATAAGCTAGATTAATTTTAAAAGTATTAAAACAATTATAGATCTGATACCAATGAAGACCAACTGAATCAAGTCAGTCTCTCCCCCACCCTTTTTTTTTTTTTTTTTTTTTTTTTTTTTTTGAGACAGATTCTCACTCTATTATCCAGTTTGGAGTGCAATGACACAATCTCAGCTCACTGAAACCTCTGCCTCCCAGGTTCTAGCAATTCTCGTGCCTCAGCCTCCCAAATAACTGGTACTACAGATGCCTGTCAACACGCCTCCCTAATTTTTCTTTTTTTTTTTTTAAGTAGAGACAGGGTTTTGCCATGTTGGCTAGGCTGGTCTGGAAGTCCTGACCTCATGTGATCTGCCCACCTGAGCCGCCCAAAGTGCTGGAATTACAGGTGTGAGGCACCACACCCAGCCAATGTCTCTGTCTTCTACATCCATCTCTCTGATTTTACTTTTGACCAGTATTTCTCAAACATCCTTTTACTTGAAGATAAAAAAGTGATGACTAAGTCACTTTTTGAATCACACAGCTTATATATTTACAAATATAAAAGCAGGAATGAATCCATATGGTATGGATATCGGTGAGTTACAGTTGTCTATGAAAGGTGGTATCCATCTATTCACATTTTTCAGAATAAATGATCTGTTGAGTTTGATGAGGTTTAAAAAGTATGAGTCATATCCAGGACTATGATTTAGTTCTCAAACATAGTCTACTAGCCCTTATAACCTTTTAAAAAATGTATGATTAATAAAACGTTTTTCATTGACTTATTCCTGGAGTTTTGCTTCTGTTGAGACCACCTGGGGCTTGGAGCACTCAGATTCTTTAGTGAGTTCATCTGAATGCTATGCCTTCAAATTACCTACCCAAAGCCGCCAGCCCTTCCTCAACTAAAGGATGAAAACTGAAGCCAGAAGTTCAAAATACACCTGTGATTTCGAAGAGGCTGTTGGGATTCTTAAATAACAACAAAAAAGTAGTTTGGTGCTCTTCTCTGCACGTGCTACAGTAAGTCCTTAGGGGAATGTTCTGAGAGTGATGACTGTCTTGGGAAGCAATGGTTTTTGTAGGTGCTGGTTTGTGGGGTGATTACTTGGGCTTAACCTCTTTCTCATGGGTAAATGTGAAGCCTCTCAAGTTCACATTTGTTATTCAGGCAGAAATCAACTGAAATTTGTCTGTAAGAAGATACTGGGCTGGCCCCTGTTTTGCCTCTTACCGCCCTTCCTTACCTATCCTACAAGCAAGCTCCCCTCCCAGAAAGGGCAGTTTCCTCCACAGGATCTGTCTTGTATCTTGTCTCCATATGTTGCTGGGAAACCTCTTCTTGAAGTCAAGTGATAAAGTTGCACTTCTGTTTCCAATGGCGCCCGTCCAGCCCAAAGTGAGACTGGCTGCTTTGTGAGAGTTTCTCAACTGGGTCGCCAAGCACAGTAGTGCAGCTGGAAAGCGTTTTCTCACTGTTGTGCCCCAAGACTGCGGTTAGTTTCAAATTCCTATGAATGTGACTAAAAAATGTTTGCGTTTTAGCCACAATCACTAACAAATTACACTCAGTTATTCAACGCACAGACCAAAAGAGAGCCTGACCCCATTATCAAAACTCAAACCCAGATGGTAAGGAGTCCCAGCCTAATGAGGGCCTCTCAGTCATTTCAAACAAATTTCTTGTCAATCATGCCACATTGCATATGGGGGTCTTCTTTCAAAGACATCCAAGTTTGAGGACTCAGAGGCTTTCCAGAGCAAAGCAATGCCTTCCTCCTAAAATTACTCAATTTTAAAGAGCTTTAAGAAAATCTTCTCTCCTTTTCCTCCCTCCCTTCCCTAGGAAAAAAATATTCTAGCCTGTCTACACTAGACAACTTTATCAGACTCAAATCTCAAAATGGAGCAGCCAGAAAGTCAGAACTACATTCTTGGCTCACTCGTCAGGGAAAGAAAAAAACAAAATGAACTCAGAAGAGAAAGACAATATCAAAAAGCTTTACTGAATGGTCTTCTGAATGTAAAATAAATTTACCAGAAACTGTAATTCCAGGATCCAATGCTCACTTTGCTTGCAATAAAGAGTTAGAAAGAAAACCACACTGTTGTCTGGAACTTGACAAAGGTACAAAGAGAATCCCCTGTTTTTCCATCTTTCTAGGTGAGATGCAGAATTTTGCCCTCTGCCCAAAAGGGCTTGGCCTTATAGGCCTGTCTTGACCCTGTGTTTGCTCCTATTCCATTTGGTTCCTTCCCTACTGTCAGTGAATCAAAGCCTGACCTCTGCTTCTTGGCTTTTTCTCCTTTCTCAATACTCCACGCACACTTCTCTGACTCTGAAAGTGTCGCCCCTGATGTTCTCTCTGGCATCTCTTGCAGGCTGCCACGCTTAGTGGTAAATTCCCTCCCCTGGAGAGGCAGTCACAGCTGTGTGTCCTATGAAAGGACTGAGCTGCTTGCTGCGTGCAAAGTAGAAGAAAACCAGTGTAAATCGCAGTCCTAATTGCCCATATGGGAGATTTGCAAAGAAGGGAGTGAGTACAATGAAAGAGCAGGGCAAGTTGTGAGCAGAAGGCTGAGACCGGAGTGCTGAGGGAAAAGCAGCCACCATATCAAGAAGTTCAGAAATTGTTTCTGTTACTGCTGCCGAAGATTCAAAGAGAGTTTTAGAGTAAAACAAAGTCCGCTGGTGTTAGGACTGAACTCCATTTTCTGTGTGAGTCTGAGCAAAGAGAAAGATAAACAGAACCTTTCACCGACAGGCATATTTTAGAGTTCAAGTGTGACATGACGTGTCCAAAATAGATTCCACATGATTGGAGCAGATCCAGAATCCGAGTCCCTGAATAGCAATCAGTGTTGGAAGCTAAGAGCCGGCATCCACTATCATCACATAAAACATGGAAGAAACGGCAAATCCTACACAGCTGTTAGTGAGTAAGGACAAGCCATACATGGAGCTGTATGCTATAGGCACATTTTCTTAAATTACTCAGCTTATTTTAAATTGAAGGCCTATTTGAGTTTTTACATGTCTTTTAATGAATACCCAGAATTTTACAAAACTTTCTTTTCATGAATTTTCCTTTCAAAGAAGGAGAGTTATGCTCTTTGCAATATTCAATCCAGGCAGAACTAATGACCCAAGGGCTTCACGCTAGTTTATTTTCATGAAAAGCTCCCCTTAATTTGAAATCACATAGGGTTCCAAGCATCTCAGAAGACAGAGGCCAAAAGTCCAGGGCCCTATATGACTTTGTCATGAAGAAGACTGAGAGATGGTGGGAAGCTTCACTTTCAGGACCAGGTAGGCTGTTCTATGTGGCCTGTCACTATCTGACAATTTTCAAATAGGAGAAGAAGGGAGGAAAAATTGAAGAAGAAAGGAGGCAGGAAGAGAGGAAAGAGAAAATGAGGGACTAGAAGAGAGATGAGGTCTGTGGTACTCAGACATTTTCTCTTCTGTTTAAGGACAACTATTTTCCTTTAAAATAGTCACCAGACTGCCTTCAAGATCAGTCCCTCCCATGTGGCTAATGTTTAGAACATTTAAGAAATTTTTAAAACTTTTATAATTTAAGAGGGTCAGTTGTAGGTCATTCTCCAACACACATGCACACACACAAAAAATCTAAAGGGCTCTTGTTGCTAAATGCATCTTTGTGAGAGGTTGTCAATCAATGAACGATCCCTTGTGCCATGTTTTTTTGGAGCCGTACTATTATGAAAGTAAAAAAAGTAGCAAAAAATGAAGAATCAAGCACTTATAGAGAAATGGCTGGTACAGCCATGTGCTACAACTGTACTCAAACTGGCTAGGAAGTCAGCCTCTGACCTCAAACCAAAATGATAGGCACTAGACAACTGGAGTTTTCCCTCTGTGTTAACATTCCCTTCATTATTTTAGTGTCCCTATATGTATTTGAAATTCTGTGACTGCTACTTTAGCACATCATGGACTGTTTGTGTTTACAGATATTTCTCTTTGGTTATACAATTGCCCCCTAAACAACACAGGTTTGAACTATGCCAGTCCACTTATATTTTTTTGTTTGTTTGTTTGTTTTTGAGCAAATGCCAGATGGAAAAGATACAGTATTCGTGAAACCTGCCTATGTGGATGCAAGTTCCATAGGTCTGACTGTGGGACTTGAGCATGCACAGATTTCAATATACAAGGGCAGTCCTGGAAGGAATCCCTCATGTATACTGAGGGACCACTTTATTAACCTCAATTGTCCTTTAGTATCTTAAAAATAGATCAAAGCAGAGGTTGGCAGTTTAGAATGTCTACAGGTTATTACTAAAACACAATGAAAAATACAAGGGAAAAATGACAAGGCTCCTTCTCTCTTCATAGCATGGTATGACTGATGCAAATCTTAACACAAAGAATCCTTCCAGAAAGATTTCTGATGACTTTGGAGCTTTACTTTTTTCATTATACTTTGCAGTGCCTGCAAGTACTGTAGGATATTTGTTTAAAGAGAGGCTTGTGATGGCCTGCTAGAGTTTAATTACTAAGGTTACAAACAAATAAAGCTTTAGTGTATTGCAAAGCATTGATTCGTGGTTTTCACAAATACCATGAAATTACATAATCATAAAGCTTAGAGCTCAAAGCAACCTTTAAGGATCACCTGATCTTGTCTCATAACTTCAGAGAAATCAGGTATTATTTATGTTTGGTAGATAAAGCACCTGAACTTCAAAAAGGCACACTGTCTTGCTCAATCTCATCCAGTTAGTTTAGGGGATTTGACCTCTTATCTTTTGCTTCTAGTACAATTATTTGTATGGAATGAAAATACAGTCAACCTTAAATCCACAGAGATAGAAAACAGATTAGCAGTGTGCAGGGGTGAGAAAACTGTTCCAGAACTAGATATTGGTGGTAGTTGCCTAACATTTGGAATGTACTAAATGCTGCTGAATTGTTCACTTCAGATGGTTAAAATGGTGATTTTTATTTTATGTGAATTTTACCTTAATTAAAAAACAAAATCAAGAATAAGGTATTGCTATTAACTGTTCATCTTTCTGTCTCCTCTACTTCCTGTCAAGTTCTTTGAGTTCAGGAACTGTGCCTTATGTCACTTTGGCCCTCTAACACCTGGCACATCTGGCACCATATTTGAGAAATTCTACTGGACCTCTTCCCCCAAAATCCAGCCAGCCAAAATAATAAGAATCCTCACACATAGCAAAACCCTTTTTATTGCTGAGTTTACAACATTGCCATCATTTTGTCTAGTTTGCCTTACTCCACTGTTGAGTCAGATAAGATTATCTGAGACCTGAGTAGAGCTAGCTCACCTCCAAGAGCATAAATAAAAGAATATATGGTTTGTTGATAGGACCAGCAGTGCCAAGGATAGTGGCCTGCACAAAGTAGATTCTTATTAAATATTTGTCTTAGGGGTGAGGGATGAATCCCCTGGGATCCCCAGGATCTGGAAAGGGATATTTTTTCACAAGAGTACAACCCAGTTTAGGTCCATGAAAACATCAGGTTTTTGAAGGTCCTATCCCTGTTAGGTCATTTAGACCACTGCTCATGAAGTAAGCCCACAGGCAGTTTACCAGTCCCACAGCTACTATCACTTACCAGAGAAATATAGTGGCCAAAGCTCAGTCCTGTATATTAATACCCTCTCAGACAGTGGAGAAAGAAATGAATTTGTTGTTTCAATATATACCTATTCCTCACTATCAATGTTAATCTTCTCATGAAAACTTTCTCTAAATGGAAAGCTATGCATTAAAAAGAAAAAAGGTACTAATTACAAAGGAAAAAGATATAAATGGAATAATACAGTATGTGTGCTTCTGTGAGGGCTTATTTCTCTCAGCATAATATCCTCAAGATTCATGATGTTGTCAAATGTGGCAGAACTTTCTTCTTTTCAAAGGCTGAATGAGGCAGAGCACAGTGGCTCACTCCTGTAATCCCAGAACTTAGGGAGGCCAAGACAGGTGGATGTCTTGAGGCCAGAAGTTTGAGACCAGCCTGGGCAACATGATGAAATCCTGTCTCTACTAAAAATACAAAAATTAGCCAGACTTGTCGCCATGTGCCTGTAGTCAAAAATACTTGACAGGCTGAGACAGGAGGATTGCTTGAACCCAGAGGCAGAGGTTGCAGTGAGCCAAGATTGCACCACTGTCCCACTGTACTCCAGCCAAGGCAACAGAGTAAGACCCTATCTCAAAAACAAAAAAGGTTGCAAAATATTACACACACACCCCTCACATATTTTCTGTATCTATTCATCTATCAGTGGACATTTAAGTTGTTTCCATGTCTTGTCTGTTGTTAATAACACAATTAAAAAAAAAAAAAAGACATATGGTTTGATTTGTGTCCCCACCCAAATCTCATCTTGAATTGTAACTCTCACAATTCCCACATGTCATGTGAGGAATCCGGTGGGAGATAAAGGAATCATGGGACGGGTCTTTCCCATGGTGTTCTCATGAGAGTGAATAAGTCTCACATGATCTGATGGTTTTAAAAATGGGAGATTCCCTACAGAAGCTCTCTGCCTCCTGCCGTCTGTGTAAGACCGTGACTTGGAGAGTCCAGCAAGATGGCCAAATAGAAACAGCTCTGGTCTGCAGCTCCCAGCGAGATCCACACAGAAGGTGGGAGATCTCTGCATTTCCAACTGAGGTACCTGGTTCATCTCACTGGGACTGGTTGGACAGTGGGTGTAGCCCATGGAGGGCGAGTTGAAGCAGGGCAGGGCGTTGCCTCACCGGGAAAGTGCAAGGGGTCGGGAAATTTCCCTTTCCTAGCCAAGGGAAGCCATGACAATCTGTACCAGGAGGAATGGTACACTCCTGCCCAGATACAGCACTTTTCCCATGGTCTTTACAACTGGCAGACAAGGAGATTCCATCTGGTGCCTGGCTCAGTGGGTCCCACATCCATGGAGCCCAGCAAGAAGATCCATTGGCTTGAAATCCTTGCTGCTAGCGCAGCAGTCTGAGATCAACCTGGGATACTGGAGCTTGGTTGGGGTAGGGGTGTCTGCCATTACTGAGGGACTTGACTAGGTGGTTTTATGCTCACAGTGTAAAAAAGCCACTGGATAGTTCAAACTGGGAGGAGTCCACCACAGCTCAGCAAGGCTGACTGCCACTCCAGATTCCACCTCTTTGGACAGGGTATCTCTGAACAAAAGGCCGCCCCAGTCAGGGACTTATAGATAAAACCCCCATCTCCCTGGGACAGAGCACCTGGGGGAAGGGACTGCTGTGGGCACAGCTTCAGCAGACTTACACATCCCTGCCTGACAGCTCTGAAGACAGCAATGGTTCTCCCAGCATGGCATTCGAGCACTGATAACAGACAGACTGCCTCCTCAAGTAGGTCCCTGACCCCCATGTAGCCTGACTGGGAGGAACTTCCCAGTAGGGGCTGACAGGAACCTCATACAGGAGAGCTCTGGCTAGCATCTGGAAGGTGCCCATCTGGGACAAAACTTCCAGAGGAAGGATCAGGGAGCAATAGTTACTGTTCTGTAGCTTCTGCTGGTAATACCCAGACAAATGGGTCTGGAGTGGACCTCTAGCAAACTCCAACAGACCTGAAGCTGAGGGGCCTGACTGTTAGAAGGAAAACTAGCAAACAAAGGAATAGCATCAACATCAACAAAAAGGACATCCACGCCAAAACCCCATCTTTGGTCACCAATATCAAAGACCAAAGGTATATAAAACCACAAAGATGGGGAAAAACCAGTACATAAAGGCCGAAATTTCCAAAATCCAGAATGCCCATTCTCCTCCAAAGGATCACAACCCCTCACCAGCAAGGGAACAAAACTGGACAGAAAGCAAGTTTGATGAATTGACAGAAGTAGGCTCCAGAAGGTGGATACCAATAAACTCCTCCAAGCTAAGAACCTTGAAAAAGGGTTAGATGAATTGCTATCTAGAATAACCAGTGTAGAGAAGATGATAAATGACTTGATGGAGCTGAAACATGCAACACAAGAACTTCATGAAGCATACTCAAGTTTCAATAGTCAAATTGATCAAGCCAAACAAAGGATATCAGTGATTGAAGATCAACTTAATGAAAGAAAGCAAGAAGACAAGATTAGAGAAAAAAGAGTGAAAAGAAATGAACAAAGCCTCCAAGAAATACGGGACCATGTGAAAAGACCAAATCTATGTTTGATTGGTACACCTGAAAGTGACAGGAAGAATGGAACCAGGTAGGAAAACACTCTTCAGGATATTATCCAGGAGAACTTCCACAACCTAGCAAAGTAGACCAACATTCAAATTCAGGAAATGCAGAGACCACCACAAAGATATTCCTCAAAAAGAGCCACACCAAGACAAATAATTGTCAGATTCACCAAGGTTGAAATGAAGGAAAAAATGTCAAGGGCAGCCAGAGAGAAATGTCAGTTACCCACCAAGGGAAGTCGATCAGACTAACAGTGGATCTCTCAACAGAAACCCTACATGCCAGAAGAGAGTGTGGGCCAATATTCAACATTCTAAAAGGAAAGAATTTTCAACCCAAAATTTCATATCCAGCCAAACTAAGAAAGCTTCATAAGTAAAGGAGAAATAAAATCCTTTACAAACAAGCAAATGCTGAGAGATTTTTATCACCACTAGGCCTGCCTTGCAAGAGTTCCTGAAGGAAGCACTAAACTTGGAAAGGAACAACTGGTACCAGTAACTGCAGAAACATGCCAAATTGTAAAGGCCATTGACGCTATGAAGAAACTGCATCAGCTAATGGCCAAAATAACCACCTAGCATCATAATGACAGGATCAAATTCACACATAACAATATTGACCTTATGTGTAAATGGGCTAAATGCCCCAATTAAAAGACACAGACTGGCAAACTGGATAGAGAGTCAAGACCCATCAGTGTGCTGTATTCAGGAGACCATCTCACATGCAAAGACACACATAGGCTCAAAATAAAGGGATGGAGGAAGATTCACCAAAAGCAAATGGAAAGCAGAAAAAAAAAAGCAAGGGTTGCAATCCTAGTCTCTGATAAAACAGACTTTAAACCAACAAAGGTCGACAGAGACAAAGAAGGGCATTACATAATGGTAAAGGGATCAATGCAACAAGAAGAGCTAACTATCCTAAATATATATGCACCAACAAAGGAGCACCCAGATTAATAAAGCAAGTCCTTAGAGACACACAAAGAGACTTAGACTCCCACACAATAATAGTGGGAGACTTTAACACCCTAATGTCAATATTAGATCAACAAGACAGAAAATTAACAAGGATATCCAGGACTTGAACTCAGCTCTGGACCAAGTAGACTGAATAGACATCTACAGAACTCTCCACCCCAAATCAACAGAATAATCATTCTTCTCAGCACCACATCACATTTATTCTGAAATTGACCACATAATTGGAAGTAAAACACTCCTCAGCAAATGTAGAAGAACAGAAATCATAATAAACAGTCTCTCAGACCACAGTGCAATCAAACTAGAACTCAGGATTAAGAAACTCACTCAAAACCGCTCAACTACATGAAAACTGAACAACCTGTTCCTGAATGACTACTGAGTAAATAACAAAATGAAGACAGAAGAAAAGAAGTTCTTTGAAACCAATGAACACAAAGACAAAATGTACCAGAATCTCTGGGACACATTTAAAGCAGTGTGCAGAGGGAAATTTATAGCCCTAAATGCCACAAGGAAAAAGAGGAAAGATCTAAAATCAACGCGTGAACATAACAATTAAAAGAACTAGAGAAGGAAGATCAAACAAATTCAAAAGCTAGCCGAAGACAAGAAATAACTAAGATCAGAGCGGAACTGAAGGAGACAGAGACACATACACACACACACACACACACACACACACAAAAACCTTCAAAAAATCAATGAATCCAGGAGCTGGTTTTTCAAAAAGATCAACAAAATAGATGCACTGCTAGCCAGACTAATGAAGAAAAGAGAGAAGAATCAAGTAGATGCAATAAAAAATGATAAAGGGGATATCACCACCGAACCCACAGAAGTACAAACTACCATCAGAGAATACTATAAACACCTCTACACAAATAAACTAGAAAACCTAGAAGAAATGGATAAATTCCTGGACACGTACAGCCTCCCAAGTCTAAACCAAGAAGTCAAATCTCTCAATAGACCAATAACAAGTTCTGAAGGTGAGGCAGTAATTAATACCCTACAAAGAAAGTCCAGGACCAGACAGATTCACAGCTGAATTCTATCAGAGGTATAAAGAGGGGCTGGTACCATTCCTTCTGAAACTATTCCAATCAATAGAAAAAGAGGGAATCCTCCCTAAGTCATTTTATGAGGCCAGCATCCTGATACCAAAACCTGGCAGAGACACAACAACAACAACAACAAAATTTTAGACCGATATCCCTGATGAACATCGATGTGAAAATCCTCAATAAAATACTGGCATACCAAATCCAGCAGCACATCAAAAAGCTTATCCACCATGAACAAGTCTGCTTCATCCCTGGGATGCAAGGCTGGTTCAACATATGCAAATCAATAAACATAATCCATCACATAAACAGAACCAATGACAAAAACCACATGATTATCTCAATAGATACAGAAAAGGCCTTTGATAAAATTCCACACCTCTTCATGCTAAAAACTCTCAATAAACTAGGTATTGATGGAATGTATCTCAAAATAATAAGAGCTATTTATAACAAACCCACAGCCAATATCATACTGAATGGGCAAAACCTGGAAGCATTCTCTTTGAAAACCAGCACAAAACAAGGATGCCCTCTCTCACCACTCCTATTCAACATAGTATTGGAAGTTCTGGCCAGGGCAATCCAGCAAGAGAAAGAAATAAAGGGTATTCAATTAAAAAAAGAGGAAGTCAAATTGTCTCTATCTGATGACATGACTGTATACTTAGAAAACCCCACCGTTTCAGCCCAAAATCTCCTTAAGCTGATCAACAACTTCAGCAAAGTCTCAGGATACAAAATCAATCAATGTGCAAAAATCACAAGCATTCCTAAACACCAATAACCGACTAACAGAGAGCCAAATCATGAGTGAACTCCCATTCACAATTGCTACAAAGAGAATAAAATACCTAAGAATCCAACTTACAAGGGATGTGAAGGACCTCTTCAAGGGGAACTACAAACCACTGCTCAAGGAAGTAAGAGAGGACACAAACAAACGGAAAAACATTCCATGCTCACGGATAGGAAGAATCAATATCGTGAAAATGGCCATACTACCCAAAGTAATTTATAGATTCAATGCTATCCCCATCAAGCTATCAATGACTTTCTTCACAGAATTGGAAAAAACTACTTTAAACTTCATATGGAACCAAAAAAGAGCCCGCATAGTCAAGAGAATCCTAAGCAAAAAGAACAAAGCTGGAGGCATCAAGCTACCTGACTTCAATACTACAAGGCTACAGTAACCAAAACAGCATGGTACTGGTACCAAAACAGAGATACAGACCAATGGAACAGAACAGAGCCCTCAGAAATAACCCCACACATCTACAACCATCTGATCTTTGAGAAACCTGACAAAAACAAGCACGGGGGAAAGGATTCCCTATTTAATAAATGGTGCTGGGAAAACTGGCCAGCCATATGCAGAAAGCTGAAACTGGATCCCTTCCTTACACCTTATACAAAAATTAACTCAAGATGGATTAAAGACTTAAATGTAAGACCTAAAACCATAAAAACCCTAGAAGAAAACCTAGGCAATACCATTCAGGACATAGGCATGGGCAAAGGCTTCATGACTAAAACACCAAAAGCAATGGCAGCAAGAGCCAAAATTGACAAATAGGATCTAATTAAACTAAAGAGCTTCTGCACAGCAAAAGAAACTATCAACAGAGTGAACAGGGAACCTACAGAATGGGAGAAAATTTTTGCAATCTATCCATCTAACAAAGGGCTAATATCCAGAATCTACAAAGAACTTAAACAAATTTACCAGAAAAAAAAAGAAAAACCCACCAGAAAAGAAGCAAAGGATATGAACAGACATTTCTTAAAAGACATTTATGCAGCCAACAAACTTATGAAAAAATGCTTATCATCACTTGTCATTAGAGAAATGCAAATCAAAACCACAATGAGGTACCATCTCATGCCAGTTAGAATGGCGATCATTAAAAAGTCAGGAAACAACAGATGCTGGAGAGGATGTGGAGAAATAGGAACTGTTTTACACTGTTGGTGGGAGTGTGAATTAGTTCAACCATTTTGGAAGACAGTGTGGTGATTCCTCAAGGATCTAGAACTAGAAATACCTTTTGACCCAACCATCCCATTACTGGGTATATACCCAAAGGACTACAAATCATTCTACTATAAAAACCAATGCACATGTATGTTTATTGTGGCACTATTCACAATAGCAAAGTCCTGGAACCAACCCAAATGCCCATCAGTGATAGACTGGATAAAGAAATGTGGTACATATACACTACGGAATACTGTGCAGCCATAAAAAAGTATGAGTTCACGTCCTTTGCAGGGACATGGATGAAATTGGAAACCATCATTCTTAGCATAGTAACACCAGAAGAGAAAACCAAACACCTCATGTTCTCACTCATAAGTGGGAGTTGAACAATGAGAATATATGGACATAGGGAGGGTAACATCACACACCGGGGCCTGTTGGGGGGGTGTGGGGGACTGAAGGAGGGATAGCATTAGGAGAAATACCTAATGTAAATGGCGAGTTGATGGGCATAGCAAACCAAGGTGGCACATGAATACCTATGCAACAAACCTGCACGTTGTGTACATGTACCCCAGAACTTAAAGTATAATAAAAAATAAATAAAATTATCCTTTGCAAAGAAAAAAAATTCCATAAAATTAAGTTCCCAGTCTACTCCTGACACTTACTAATAAAAATCTTTTTAATGAATAAAATTTAAAAAAAAAACTGTGACTCGCTCCACTATGCCTTCTGCCATGATTGTGAAGCCTCCCCAGCCATGTGGAAGTGTAAATCCATTAAACCTCTTTTTCTTTCCAGTCTCTGGTATGTCTTTATCTGCAGTGTGAAAATGGACTAATACAGATATGATACATTTCATCCCAACCCAAAACATACAATTTCACAGATAGAATATATTCTTAAAAATGAAAACGAGTTTATATAATAAAAATTTAGAATTAGTTGTATATAAGACATAATAAAGTTTGTTTTACCCATTATATTTTTCTACCATTTTCTTCAGTTTTTTAAACCTTGAGTTCATAATAATTATGCTTAAATTACTTAAAACTAAATGTTATAGCACAATTCATCTTACAGCAAAATACAATGTAAATATGAAAGTCCTTGAAAGCATGTGAAAATAGCACACACAAAAAACAGAGCCTTAGAAGATGCTACCTCTTTATTCCTTTCACTCTACCTAGGTATCAGTAGTGTACCAGCAAATGTTTAATAACTTGTTCTCCAGAAAAAAAATATGCATAAGTTTATTACAACTGTTACTGCTATAAAGACTGAATCGCACACAATTTATATATAATAAGAAAATGTACAATGTTCTTTTATTGTAACTTTCACAAGGCTAATTGACTCTCAAATAATGCAGTAATTGGAATTTGCCTAACTCTTGTATCTGTAGCCAATCTGTGGATGTAATTGACAAAGGAAGGTAGGACAAACATGAATGTTTGTTAATATTTTATTTATATTTATGTTAATGAGTAAAGACAAAAGTGAAAGAATGAAGACACATGTAAAAACTTTCCATGATTGTCAATTACAAACTCTTTTGCTGAACTGAACAATAGATTTTGAACAGGAGAAAAAAACTCAATTTTTCTGTGTTGTCTACAATGTAATAGTGATTATGTACAGCATAATATTTCACCTTATAGATACAACATATGTAAATCTATTAAGAGGATAGATAATAAAATGTAGTAAAATAATCGGGAAATTATAACTTTGGGGTGTTTTCAGTGTAATTGTTTAAGCTGTAAGTTTATACAATTCAGTTTGTAAATAGCAAAAGTTAAACTCTCAATTCAAGAGATTAAGAAATATCCCAAAAATTCCTAAGAAAATACAAAGAAACGATAAGAAAAGTAGAAGCAAATTAGAAAATAGAACAATAGAATAGATAAATCTAAGATCAGATTTTTAGAAGTAACATGATACATTACCTCAAAATAGCAAATCTAGTCAAGAAAAAAAAGGAAGAAAAAGTATATTTATAAAATTAGGGAGAAGGTAGAGTAAATAGGAGCAGATTCAGAGGTGTTTAAAAATATTGAAAATCATGATGAAATGATCATTTATGGAAAAGTAATACTTATTCAAACTAAATCCAAATGGATACAGTGTGAACTGAAATACTACCTAGAAGAAACTTCAAATATTACAAAGAAGGTCTAAAATGTTTCTAAACCAGATGTGCCTTCCAATGAGACTTTCACATTTTCCAGAAACAGGTAATTTCCGTACTGTATAAAATCTACTTCTGCTCATAGAAACAGATGGGAAGTTTTAAAATTAATTTTGAAAGGCCAGTGTAATCTTGAAAATAAAAAGAAAGAGGACAGAAGTAGCAAGAACATTGTGAATGTTATTGTTGATAATAAAAAATCCTAAAGCAAATTGAGTGCAGTAATAAAATAATTCATTATGATCATAGACAATGCCAGGAATGAAAAGATAGTTTCTTAATGTGAAATATACTAATAGAAACATTGTATAAATACATCAAAAAAGGAAAAACAACCACTCATCTCAAAAGATAAGCAGTAGGCAACAGATAAAATTCAATATCAATTTTGGATTAATAGCAGTAACAACAATACAAAATTTCCAGCAAATTAAAAAATCTGTCTGTACTTCTTTGAGTTAGACTACCCATCAAACAAAGGCAGATCCCACTATTGCTTAATATAATGTTATTGTGGTCTCAAAGTTTGATTCCCTGGACCAGCAGCAACAGCATCACCTAGGAAACTGTTAGAAATGCAAGTTCTGCGACCCCACTCCAGTCCTACTAAATCAGAAACTCTGGGGGTGAGGAGAAGGGGTGGCTCAATCTATTTTTAAAAGCCTTTCAGACAGCGAGGTGCTAGAACTGGCACATACTGGCTTCTGAAAGAAGCAAATTGTGAAAAATTTAGGAATTTTGTAAGCCAGTTATTAAATACAGACATGATTTAAAAATAAAATATACATAAATTTACAAAGTGTAAAGATAATAAATACTTAACGTGTTGCTACCTAATTATTTTTTCTACATGTTACTATTATCTAAGCTTTTGCAGCTATTTAGCACTATTGTATCAGTATGGTAGAAATACTACACAATTATGCACTCTGCACCATCTTCCCAATTCGGCCTTCAGTGACTTCACATCGGTGGCTTGAAATTGCTCATGATATGAATATTTACAGCACTGAAATTGGCAAACAGTAAAAATCAGGGTTTGAGGTTTTGTTTTATAAATTGTCTAGATTGGGGCTGGCAAAATGTTTCTGTAAAGGGACAAGTAATAAATACTAATATCTTGGATTTTGCAGGACACATAACCTCTCAGCCAGAGCTGCCATGGTTGTGTGAAAGCCACTATATACAATCTATAAATAAATGAGTGTGATTATGCCCCTGTAAAACCTTATTTACAGAAACAAACATTTAATCAAATTTTGCCTGTTGGCCATGGTTTGCTGACTTTTGACCTAGACTTTTAGAAGTGATGAGGAAAATGTTAATAATGCAAATTAAATTTAAAAGTATGGTGTGAAAGTAGTCATTGCATTGAGAAAAGTGCAAAAAAATTGAGGATTATTTTTCCAGAATTAGAAAATGCATTTGATTCTGCAATTATTGCCAATTAAGTGAAGTTTCAATGTACTTCCTCATTGTTTCATGTTTGTCTTTCACTATAATGTATGTAAAGAAAAATGTCAAGTAACAGTCACCTTAGAATGTTCATTTATCAGTTGCAACCATAGGTTGACTAAAAGTACACAATTTTTGCCAAAATTAACAAAAGTTTTCTGCATGAGTCAATTGGCTCTGTGGAATTTGCAAAGACGAATTTTGAGAATCACTGTTATAGACAATAATAAAAGAAAATGAAATGAGAGATGGTTATTGGTTGGAAGAGTCAAAAAATCATTATTTGAGGATGCCTATATTTCCTGCATAGAAAATCCAAGAGTCAACTGAAAACTACAAGAACTAATAAGAAATTTTACCAAGATGGTCAGATTCAAAACAAAGAATGAAAAAGGCAATAGGTTCCCTGTCAGTCATGAAAAACCAGTTAGAAAATGCAATGGAAAAAATAATACTTACAAAACCCAAAACAAGTCTATATTTTATACTACTTACAAATAAGCTTCAAGAAGTAATATTCACATTTAAAAGTTTACCAACACTCATGAAAAATATTTATGTAAATGGAGAAGAAATCAATATTTCTGAAAAAAATCCAAAGTTTATTGATTTTTCAATCAATATATCAACAGAATTTTTGGGAAACTTCACAGTATGATTTTAAAATTTCCTAAAAGAATAGAAGAGCAAATATTTAAGAGAGTAATTAATGGGAATAAAGGGGAAGGGTATAAGACTTACTTTAATAGATTTAAAAATGCACTGAAAACTTACAATTTAAATAGCACAAAAATTGTCAAAGAATGGCTGAATGTGAAATCAAATACAAATAATAACTGAAAGTTACCACTCTGCTTGATTAGCAAAGTTCTAAATCTTTATAGTGAAAATATATACTTGAAGGAAAAGTATACAGAATTCTAGAAAGCAAAAGGGAGTTTTCCACCACACATCTCATCTCCCCACCCCACCTACCTTTCATTAACACACCCCTTTCCCAAGGTAGTCACCCCACCTACCTGCCATTAACATACCCCTTCCCCAAGGTAGTCACTTGCAAATGCTCAAAATCACGTTTTCCACCCGTTCCACACATATGTGCATGCATCATATTTATACATCTGTAAGTTCTTCATATAAATGGCATCATCGCATATACATTATTCTGTCACTTGCTCTTTTTAATTACTGATGGTTGGCATTTTTTATACTGATACACTTATGTCATTTTTTCTAATGTTTCTATAATTTTAAACCGTATGTTCATACCATAATTTATTTTTTATCCTACTTTAATGAATATTTAGGCAGTTTCCAGAGTGTTGCTACTGCTATCAATGCTGTAACCAATGTGCTTATACATATACACATATACATATATATTTTTAAGAACAATCATATAGCACAGTTCAGAGCAAATATTTAGATGTGACATTACTGGGTCAAATGATGTGTGCATTTCAAATTTTCATAGATATTGCCAAATAGAATCAAACAAGTTTTACAACAATTTTTATTTTTACCATCAGTGTATAATGATTCATTTTTATCCTAAGAAATCATCAATAATTTTGTCATTGCTAATATGATTGGTGAAAATACGTCTGTAATTTTAATTTCCATTGCTTTAAAGTTAGGTTGAATGTCTTATATATTTATAAACTACTTTTTTCTGTGTGTTACTTATTCATGTTTCTAATTTTCTCTGGAATTGTTTTATTTATAATTTTCTTCCTATATCAAGGAAATTATCCTTTCATGCTAATGTGTTTTGTAAATAAGCTTTTGTGCCTTTATTATGGTAAGTATTCTTGTATTAGAAGTTTTCGTTTCAGATAATAAAATATAATTGCTCAAGGAGGCTTCCGCATTCAAAGATTATGTTTTGCAAATTACCGGTAATTTCTTCTGTTATGTTTATAGTTTCATTCTTGTAAATAACTCTAATTTATTGCTAATTTATGTTATATAAAATGTTACTTATAGATTCAACCTCTCTGGCACATTTGTTCAAATTCTTGTGAGTTGTTAAAAGAGATTTAATCACGATCAAAAATATATATAGATTCCTGTGTCAAGGTGCTTATAGTCTAGTGAGGGAGACTTCCAATAATTACCCATTCCCATCAGAATTGAGATCCACGCTAGAAACAAAGGGTATATAATACCTTTAGTAAATAAAAACATACAATTGGTATCAAGGAAGCCTCCCCAAAGCATGTGAGCAGAAATCAGAAAGAACGTGCTCTAGTTAAGAGATTTGGTTGCATGGGGAAGGGAGCCTTCCAGACATAGCATGAATGAAACTGTGTAGGAAGAGTATAGCATGTTTAGATAACTGCAAGGAGAACAGAGAAACCAGGTGAAAGATCTAGGGAAACAGTGGCAAGAGATGTGCCTGCAAATGTCAGCAAGGGCCAGATCAGGAAGGTTGAAGTTTATGGTAAGAATTCTAATTTTTATCTTAACAGCAAGAAATGGCCTGTTAAGAATTTTAAGCTGGATGATGATATAATCACTTTTGTATTTTGCAAAGATTATTGTTACCACAATGAAGAAAAATGGATATGAGAAGGCCATTTTACCATAGCCCTCCTGAATAAGGAAACAGATAAAAGCTCTCTCTCCTTTATAGAATGCCCATTAAATGCCAAGCACTTTACATGAATTATTTTATAGATTTGTAATAGTCATATGTCAGATACCACATTGTTTCCTTTAGGCTAAACTGCTGCAGCAAGAAAACACTAAAATGAGGAGCTTCAAGAACAATGTTTATTTTCCTCTCACAAAACAGCCCAATGAGTGTTTCCGCTCATGAGGCTGTGCTGTGCCATGCAGCCTTCAGGGATAAGAACCCTTCCTTCTTGCCTCTTGAGATCCCAAATTGCATTGTCCTGTACATGTGCTGAAGGCTACACCACCGAGTTCGGATTCCAGCCACCAGGATGGAGAATGTGGACACAGGAGTCCCACTGTTTTAAATGCACTAGACCAGAACTGGTATACACCCTCTCTGCATATTCTACTGATAAGATTCTAACCACATAGAAGCTCATCGCTGCAAAGGAAGCTGGGAAATATAGTCTAGCTTTGAGCCCAGGAAGGAGGTACAGAAGTTTATGAATAGTTATCAGCCTCTACCCTAGTTAAGGACTGCCTGTATAAGCATGAGGAGAGTGAAGCTCAGAGAAGTTAAATATAATAACTTTCCCAAAGTCACACAGGAGAAAGTGGCTGGATCAAAATTCAATCACTCACCTATCTGACTCCAGATTTTTTATCTTTTGCTAGACAGCTGAATTTCCCACCTCTTCAACCTGCCTGCCTTCATATCCTCCTCTCAGCTCTTAAGAATTCATAATCCAAAGTGAGGAACAGAATTGGCACCCCTTCCCTTGAAGTCTCTACAGTATGGGTTGGTAAGCTACAGCTATCAGGCCAATTCAGCCTGCTGCTTATATTTGTAAATAAAGTTTTATTGGAACACAGGCTAGCACATTCTTTTACATATCGTCTATGGCACCTTTTATGCCAAGATGGCAGTGTGAAGTAGTTTCAACAGGACTGCAAAGCTGAAAGCATTTATTGCTTGGCCCTTTACACAAAGTTTGATGACCCCTGCTGTAGACTATTTTTTGTTCATCAAAATGTGCCTTTTTCCCTCAGGGAGTGTTTGTTGAATACACTGTAAACTTTTATAAGATAAATAGGAAATTATGAGGTCTCCACTTGCTCAACAAAGAGGCTGAATTGCAACTTACCAAATAAAGAAGGAATTCCAGGATGAAGCCATTTAAGAGAAGAAATAAATGTTAAAATACGCATTTCAAACAGGACCAAAGAGAGGCAATATCAGTGCCATGCTGAAAGGCAACAGAGTAACTGTAAGAATAACAGAAACACATTCTGGAGCTGTTCCCTTTATACAGTGTTGATAAAATTTGTTAATACCATATGTTAGTCTTATGGAGAGAGGCATGGTCTGACTATGAATTTTGGAATTTTACCAGCAAACTTGTAAGCTCTGAAGTCGCAGATTTGCTGAACTGCTCATCTCCGTACAGTCTGCGGCTGAAGGTTAAAGAAGGAGAACAAGAGGGAAGAAGTAAAGCTGTTCTGCGTGCAACTTGAGTTGAGTGAAGCTGGACAGGACACATTCTTGTCAATCTCAACAGTTCTACGTGTCAACATTTAAATGGAGGAAAATGCTGCCTCCTTTGTAGATTTTTTTAAATTAAATTGGATTTTAACAAAGAGTGATCTGATTGGCTGTCAAGCTATCATCTAGCTGTGAGATTAACAGGACCATAGCCACTAATTGGGACTTGTTATGTACATCATCATTCATCAAATCAGTATGCCCATGAAAGGGAAGAAAATAAGCAGAAAAATCTCTGTGGACCTAATTTTGCTCCCACTTTTTGTATGTGATACCTAATCGGTTCATTATATTTCAGTCTTTGTGCTATGGCTTCTATATGGTTTGTCTTTAGTTCTTCAGGTCAAACGAAAGCCTGGGGAACCAGGACTTCTTCATTTCCTTAGTTCTGATGCCAAAACCTGACCTCAATTTAATGTGGGATACAGGGAAGCAAGGGAAATGGTATTTTCATGGATCAGAAGACTTGTGTAACTGAACCCCCATCTCCCATGACCCATGAATTCTGATTCTTAAGATATTTATTTCCCCAGAATCAGAGGGCAGAACGAGAAATTTCCAGATTTATCGAGAGATGAGTTATTTCCCACTTTGTGTCAAAAAGAATCCACTGCAGTTGCTGAACCCCAAGTGCCCATACTTCCAGCAAAGCATTTTTCTCAGCATATGGTACCAGGCCCCGAGTTGGAAGCTTGTAGTGTTTTCTCAAGGCTACGAGAAGTGATAAAAAGAATCCCAGTGTCCTTCATCCTCAAATGCTTGTCATAAATGCACTGCTTTAGGGGGAGCATATGCAGTTCTAAACACAACTCTTTTTCATCCTCTTACTTATTAGAGATCAATTTTTGTCCTTCGTTTTCTTCCCCAGCCCCCAACCCCCTGCTTCATTGGAATGCTTCAGGGCTTGAGTTATTGTAGCATAATTCATGCCCAGATGCTGTAGGGGTACTTGGCCTTCAGGTTTGTGCCTAGCTACACCAAAGACATGAGTTATTACACAATAATTCACATCATGTCATGTCTTATTGCTTAATTAACTTTCCTATCAGAGTAACACATTTTTGCATCAGCAAATGTGGTGCCCTCATATGACTTAAAAGCGTTCCTTTATTTTATGCTAGTGGGTCAGGAATACTGTGGGACAATTTATTAAAGGTGAGTTGAATCTCAGGGCTAGAATAAAACCCATCATCTTTTATGTAAATAAAATGTCAAAACTGCCCTCTGGATTAGGGGAAATGAAAAGTCAGGACTGTTAGTCTTTTGTACCATATTGAGAAGAGGAGTTACTTCCTGGGATTTGTACAGATAAAGAAAAAGTAGAATAGTTTTGGTAGGTTTTTTTTTTTCCATGTCCAATAACATAACTGTTCCAATTTTGAAACATCTGCTATCCCTGTTGTATGTGTATGTTTTTTTTTTTTTTAACTGGTTTTAGGTCTGCAGGTGCGATTGCAAGGGATAAAACATCTGTGGTTTGCCTTAGAATATGAAGAGAAATATATGCAAAACTGGCAGATGAGATCAGCTGCCACTAAGTAACAACCGTCGCATATTCTATAGTCTCACAAACTCACAAATCAGGAATCCGTACTTTAGGATTTTTCCCAGCTGCATGTTCCAATCTTATGTTCTGTCCACAGATCGGGAGAAAACTGTACATTAACTTTTAACTTCTCAGACTCAATTCACTCTCTGCTTATCAAATAAACTGTTAGCTCCCCTGTGACAAAGAGAAGCACAAGTTACATCCTCAATTCTGTAGGAAATTGTTTCATCTTCTTTTATGTGATGGTCAGTCAAGTGTGGCCACAAGAGGAGACAGGGGAAGCTCAGGAAAGAAGAAACTTTATTATATTCACGGACCCTAGAGAGAGGAGGCACAGCACACCGTGTAGTGCTGTGTGGGAAAGACACCAAGGTGAGCAGCAGGCAGAAGAGAGGAGTGAGGGGAAAGTTCAGACAAGAGCCTTTACTGGGATTTTCAAGGGAAAGACAAGGCAATGCAGCAGAAAGAGTTTCGGATTGGCTAGTTTGAATAGTTTTGGTGGGCTCTAAGCTATAGCGGCGGTCCTAGTTGTCTGGTACCTGGTCCTGGGATGATTAAGGCAGAAAAATATTCCCTCCTGGAGTGTACAAGCCAGACAGAGGAGTGATGGCTCTATATTCTTTTGCATATTGAAATCATGCTCAATAGAGCCCTTGCTGTCTTTAAAAATTGGCTAGCTCCCTACCTCCACTACAGGGCAGGCTATTCTCAGCAAGAAAGTATTTTTAAGATGTCAAAACATCGTAATATAAAAAAAATACACAAACACACATATATAATATTTCAATGTAGATGCAATAACAATTGTGGTTGATAAGACAGGTTTGTCTCACTGGTGACCAGCAGAAAAAAACAGGGCTGAGGGGAGCTAGCGGGTCAGCCATAATGAGGTCATGCCAGTCCCGAAGGTCCTTTATAAACTTGAGGAGTACTGGGAATGAAGAGAAAAGTTCCCATTAGTCACTAAAATGGCCTTCAACTTTGAGGGGAGAAAAATTTCACTACAAGAGATCATCCTTAGCCAGATACATTCAGTGGAAGGAACACAGAAATTGTAATTAGAATTTGGAACAGACTTTGATCTGAACCCTAAAACAACCACTGGCTGACTACATGATTTTAGGCAAATTATTTAATCGGTCTAAACCTCAGTTTCTTTAACCATGATATAGGGCAAATAATTACTATCTTGAGGGGTTAAGATGACAATTAAATGACATATGTTCAAAATATTGTAATTATCATAATTACCTTAACACCAATAAAAGCATAAACAACTATTCTTTATATTCTTTAGTAATGAGTTCATGCAGAAAGGGAAAATGGTATGAAATTTTCCCTTTGAAATTTGATATTTATGAGCAAATGGCATGGTTCTATGAACAAACACTGACAATGTGAATTGGGCAGTTTTTGCTTGTTGGAGAAGAGGAGGGTCCACCTCATCACACTTCCCAAAGATCTAATGCATTGATAAGTTAGGAGTATCAGAGGGGCGGCAATTAGGGAGACTGAATTTCTTTTTTTTTTTTGAGACAGAATCTTGCTCTGTCACCCAGGCTGGAGTGCAGTGGCACAATCTCAGCTCACTGAAAGCTCCACCTCCCAGGTTCACATCATTCTCCTGTCTCAACCTCCCGAGTAGCTGGGACTACAGGCACCAGCCACCACACCAGGCTAATTTTTTGTATTTTTAGTAGAGACGGGGTTTCACCATGTTAGCCAGGATGGTCTCGATCTCCTGACCTCGTGATCCGCCCGCCTCAGCCTCTTAAAGTGCTAGGATTACAGCCGTGAGCCACTGCGCCCAGCCAAAATTGAATTTCTATGTTTGGGCCTCAAGTAAAAATGTAGGCTTCACCCTGAAGGCAGTGAAAGAATGTGGTTATACTGAGGGTTATGATCTCAGTCCTTGGAAAAGCAGGTATTATGTGGAAGAAGAAAACAAAACAAAAAAATAGTATCAGGAGACCAGGTATGTGTTGGGGCAGATCCTGGACAGATTGAGAATTTGGCAAAGTGTCTACTCATGTCTCAGTTCACAATGAAGCTGTTTTCCTCTGAAATAATTATTTCGGGGAGCCATAAATGTGATTAACCACCTATCAGTCATTTATACTTTAGTATGAATTCTTACATTCAAGTGCATTCAACTGGTGCCCTCCAGATACCACAGTGAGAGAAGAAGAATTCTGATGGGAGGTATTGAATAAAAGGGTTAATTCTGCAATACAAATATTAATTTTTAAGCTGTTTCTCATACAAACTCCCATCCAAGAAGGGAATCACATAGTGGGAGATTATAATTTCCAGCTGCCAGAGACAGATGCATTCAGTTTATGGATTTATCCATAGCAAATATGGAGATTGAAGTCAAGCTGAGAAGGCAGCTGTTGCTGAGGAGATGGCCACGTAGGAGTGAAATCAAAGACGTGTCCAGTCCCATTGCTGGATCACAGAGGGAGCGTGTCAACTGGGGTGCAAGATAGAATGAAGGAAAGGGTGCTAAGGGCTCTAAATTTGGGAGATGAGTGCCAAAGATAAATGGATGCCCTGCAGATGGTTTTTAATTACTAAGCCAGGGTCTTTCTGCAGCCACAGGTCTTTCTGTAGTCACAACAGTACTATTGGTGATAATTAGCCCTCTGGGATATTGCAAGTGGGCAATTGTTCCGGATAGAGCCACTTAGTGGAGGTCTGCCTAACAGAGAAACTATTGAAGGACACTGGTCATGTAGGGAAGAATAAGACATCAAAAAACCTAGGATGGGGTCTTCAAAGTGGTAGTAACCTACAACTAATTGAGTCTTTTAAAAAATAATCTCACTAAACATGAACTCTTGGATTAAAGGCAAGTGACCTTGGAGCTTGGGACTGCAACTGGTAATTACCAAAGCTGGGTTTTGCTGACTCTTTTATTGGCTACATCTCATTTATCGGCTCCAAATATCAAATGGGTCCCAGCAATATAAAGGTCCCTGACTCCCTTGGTCTCCTTTGGCCTGGCATAAGTAAGCTGGAGCAAAAGGACAAAATTGAGTGTGATGTGAGATGACCTAAACAGGGCTCTCCAATTGAGGGATCTTGCTTCTCAATGAGAGTGAAAGCATTAGCTTCACAGGCAAGGAGAAGCTGTGTGCAAGGGAATCAGACACATTCAGCCAACCCCTGCTAATTCCTAGCTTTTCCTGCGAGTCAGAAATCTTTAAAAATGTATCAAGGGCAGTTGTCTACATGTACAAATAAATGTGTATGAGGAAAGGTGTCCTTACACATGTATGATCACACACTGGTCCTCAAAGAAACTCAACAAACTTTGCTAATGCCATCTAACCAGAGATGGGAGAGCCAGCCACTTCCTATCATTACACAAGGGCACTGGAGCAGTGCTTACCCTCTGGGGATGACCTGGCGGCGCCCTCCAGACCACAGCAGCTGCTGCCTCTGAAGCTAAGCGCTACCATCTCGTTTTCTTTGCATCATCAGCACACAGCTGCCCTCAGTCATCCCACTGGGGAGGGAGGGGAGTATCTTCTTAAAGAAGGGACATCAGCTGTGCCCACTCTCCTCTGACTCCACCCACATTCCACAGCTACTCTCAATAGTGCTCACTCAACCACCTCTAACCAGCTCTTGGCAGCAAGTCCTGGCCAAGTTTCTAACCACAGCTGTTCCACCTAGAGTATAGCTGGTCGGTCAGAGAATGGCCTAAAACAGCCACATAATTCAGGATAGGCTGGAGGAGAAGAAAAGTTTGTAAGACCCCAAGTTTGGTGAAGATGTGTGCATTTGATAGGAGCGTGCTTCTGTTTGTAGTTACAGATGAGTTGGAGGGGTGTGAGATCATGTGAGGACAGCTGTGTGCATATCCAACGGGTGTGGGGATGGCCAAAGGTATATGTGGTTGATATTTGTGGAATGGGTAATGTATGTACAGTATTAGATACGGTTCTTAAAAATTAGCAAGCCAAATTGAATTTGGGTGTGTCAAGATGATCTTCCAAATATTTCTAGAGCACCATACATTTATGTTAGTCTCATTATTTATAAGGTTCAGGCATGTCAAGTGAGCTGTTTAAAGAACATCTAAGCCTTTATTTATATAAGTCAGGGCTTTTTAGTATAGCCAAAGACTTCGGGTGTTGCTCAGAGGTTCCTGGGCCCTCTTTGAAGCCCTCTGCCTAAACTCACCATTGAAGATAAAGTTTATCCAGAAAAACTGCTTGTTAAAGCACAGTTGCTCAGATGCCTGATGGCACCGGCCACATGGCTGTATAATGTTGGATGCTCAAGTCGCCAATAGACATCCGTCTGAACTTAATTGCCCCCTACCAGAATTTGGTCCTGGTTACCTTATTTTCTCCTTCCTCACCACTCCACAGCTGAAACTGATGACAACAGCCACTTTACCCTCCCCGCCCTGACCCTGAGCCCTGCCCGATTTGAGTCCTGGTATCAAGCATGGTGCTAATTCTGGGGGACACCCACACTTGATCTTCTTTTAAACTCCATGTCCCCACTTGTTGATTGTGTTTTAGATCCAGAGCAAATGTTTTTCATTTGCCCTCTAGATACTAACAAGCATAGAGCACCCTATCAGGAAGACAGTCACAATTTGTGAGTTGAATTTTTTGTTCTAGTTTTTTGGCAATATGCTCACAAGCTATTGCAATGGGAGCATTTCTATAAATTGCAAAAATCAGTGAAACTTGGCTCTACCAAGTCTTTAATAGAAACCAACGGAAATAGTATCCAAGGTCAGTTAGTCATTTAAGACTCCTCCCATGATCTGACTGCACTTCCCCTGTCATTTTTGTCTAACTGAACTGTTGAGCATTTGCTATGTTTAAGGCACCTTGCTAGGCTCCACTTCACTGTTTCTTATGATGTCAAAGAATCAGACAAGTAAAAGCATGCTGCAAATGGCATAGACAGGATTGATTCCTGTTGAAAGAATGGCAAGACATTATTGAGATGACATGGGAGGTTGACCTAAACAATGAATAGAAGAATTTTCAATCAAAATTAAAGAAGGGATGTTGCAGGCAAAGGGAAAGGCATGACCAATATCATGGAAACATGATAGGGCAAGATCTGTTTGATTATTGCCCATATTATTCAAAGAGCTTATGGTAAGAATTGAGATTGCAAAGGTACTTGGAGGCCACAATTTTAAAGGACTGCAGAGGCCAGTCTGGAGATACTTGTCTCAACCTTGGGGAGTCATTGACGTTAAAACATTTAGGAAAAATATGTGAGAGAGACAAGAAGTTGTATCATGGTTACCAGTTAAAAGATGGTAACATGAAGTTGTGATACATACTGAGACTCCTTCCTAGGGAGTTGCCAAGTAGTGGCACCTCAAAGCTGAAAAACAACAATGCCATACATCCCTGACTTGGGACCTGCTAACAAGGTGACATTTCAGAAGAATCAGGAGAGCAACCCCCCCCGCCCCGCCCCCCGCCGAAGAAAATAGAGAAAGAGGAGTCATCTTTTGGGACGAGTTGAGTTTGTGAATCAGTATCTACTTCTCCCCATGTGGAATGGGGCTGAGAGGGAAGCAGTTTGGCTATTTTTCTGTGCCCAACCAAGCCGGCTGTTCCCTGGAGAATCACTCATGAAATCTGAAAGCATCATTAGGAAGTGAAGACTGTTATGAACTTTTGCTGCACCTGAAAGTTCACAGTCCCAAGAAAATGCATAAAATATTTTGAATGTTGAATCCTAAGAGAGAGTAAATAAGTCCTAATATATTAAGGTTGCTACCCCCTCACAGTCTCATACAAACTGAGGCAGGCGTAGCAATGATCCCAAGTTTCCTGTGGACCTAGCCCAGGTCACCAAATAAGGGGTGGGCACCAGTATGGGTGGGTCATATTGATGAAGGATGGGTTGATGTGAGGAGGATACTGACAGCCACCCACCAGAGGGAGAGGAGGAAGCTGTTCTACCTCCATAAGACTGCTGGCTGGGCATCGAAGACCACCTAAGATGGAATGCTATGTAACTGGAGGCTGGTTACCATCACCCAGAAATTAGACCAGATATCGGCTGACTTTAAAGAAAAGACTGGCAGCTTGCTATCTTCAACATGCTGGCAATCACATGAGTGAATTCTCAGTTACCCTGACCTCTCTGATACCCCCATCAGCAGAATAGTTGCCTGAGATCAGAAGAAAAGAGGTAAAGAACCAATTACACTCTACTCCTCCTCAATCAGCTCCTAACAGCCTAGTCATATCTAATTTAATTAAAGATAAGATGTTTTGAATAGAGTCTGAGATTTTAATAACTGGATTGCAAAAAAATCAGTAAACTAAGCTGATGATTACCAGAAGGGGCTGACAAAGTTAAATTTTCTTGCTGCCCACAAGGGTGGGAACTCAACTAATATAGTTGGTAGCAGTTTGGAGAAAAAAAAATATACAGTGACATGTATTAGAAAGTTGAGAGATTCCAATAAAAATTCTTAAAATTACAAGCAGTAAGGATCTGAACTAGGAGGTTAGCAATGAGGAAAGATGAGATATAAATATGACTTCAAAGATAAGACTGAAGAACATGACTCATCAGTAAATATAAAGAGAGGAAAAGAGACAAAGACCCCCAAATCACTTTGGATTCTCTTTGTTTTGGCGGCACAAGAGGAAAGTCAAGTAACCTTTTGCAAATTCCATAAAATTCTACATCTCAAGGTACTAGAAAGAGGCACTTATTCACTCATACCCAAAATTGTGCATGCAATTTCAGGGAGGTTTAAGAATCCTATGAAGCCCATCCAGGGACCCTTTGGGGAAACATGAGCTTCTGACCTGAGCAAATAAGAGGGTGTTGGTACCACTAAACAAAATAGGATGACAGTAAAGTGAGTGGTTTATTAATAGAAACCCCAAATCTGTATTGCCACCCCAAAAGTGTCTTCTAACTTCCAGACCCACCTATTCAACACCTCTGCTTATCCCCAGGATTCTCAAATCAATCATGTCAAAAACTGAGTAATCATCTGTTCCCCAATCTCACTCTTCCTCTCATGCTCCCTAACTTGATTAAGTTATCATTACTCTCCACCCTAGTTGCTTAATGTAAATTCTTCAGTATTTGAATTTGAGAGAATATTGAATTGGGAGAAGAGAATAAGAATATTCTCAACATTCTTACTCTCTTCTCCCAAAACCAATAAAACTCCAATTTATGTCACTCTTACCTTCACTTCTCTCCATTCCCACCATCATTTGCCATGTGCATAACAAAGCTTCTTAATGTATCTATCAGCAACCAGTTTGGTCTCAACCAACCCATTCAAACTACTCCAGCTAAAGCAATGTTTCAGAAATAATCTGATCATGTAATTTTAATACTTTAGTCAACTAATGGTTATCATGGCCCTAAATCTGCAGTCCATACTCCTTTGATTAATTACAGGGTGGTCCCTGATCTGACCCCCTTGGTCTTTCTGCCCTCTACACATATCAGTGGTACTGCACCCCTTACTTTCCTCAAAGCACCATGCACCCCTACAATTATTTTCTTGTGCCCTCCTTCACCTGGCTAAATTCTACCCACCATTTAAATTCTACCCACCAATAAGATGCCACTTCTTCAGGAAGCCTTTTTGAACCTTTCCCCAAGTCTGGCTTCCATGCCTCTCCTTTGTTCTCTCCTAGCACCCTATGTTTACTCTTAAAGCACCATGACAACCCTGTATTGTAATTGTCTGTTTGCTAATTTTATCTCTCTGGAGACTGTCAGTTCCTTGAGAACAATGATGGGTATTGTCTTCATTCCCATGTCCCTAAGACATAATGCAGTTCTTGGAACAGTGTAGGTCTCCAAGAATATTTGATTACTGAATGAATAAATGAATGAAGAATAAAGTGAAATAGGATAATGGGATGGCAATATGAAAAGGAAGTGAACCAGGAAGAACTTATTTTCTCATTTTATATCTCCTGGCAAATACTACTATCCTCATTACTGTCTCCACACCTTTCTTCTTACCTCTTCTCCCACTTGGAATGTCTTCTCTCCTGCCCCTCCCACTCACACCTATTCCTCCAAGACTTGCCTAACTCTCAAACGCCCACATTGATTTCTTCCTTCTCTGAATTTCCTTTGGAACTGATTACCTATGAAGTACATTTTATCATGTGAACACACATTCTTAAATTTCATTGTTTCATTTGAGTAAGTTTTATCTCCACATGAAGTGTTTTTTTACTTATGAGATAAGAGAGGTTATTTTCTTCATCACAGTTACCACAGACCTGGGTATGTAGTCACATGCTGGGAAAAGCTGGCACTTAATAATCCCTGTTGATTAATTAACATCATTAACAATCATCAATGTCTTTCTATTCGACAATAAGCCTTATGAAATTTTCCTACTCATTTTGTTTCCAATCCAGGAGTGAATCAGGGAGCCCGGCCCTGCTTGAGAAATAGATCTTTTGAAGACAGCTGTGCTACTTTTAATCCAAGCATCAAGCCTGGAAAATCCACTCATTTAACAAACACTTATTAGGGTAAATTATGTGCTAAACCCCCTCCAATCCCTTTACCACGCCCAGACTCCTACCCACCTGCCCTAAATGTTTACAGTGATGATGATTGGCAGGTTCCCTAGAAGCAGAGCCTGGACAGGGACTCCTCCTGTGTTAGTGTTCTCAGGGGAAGAGAAGTGAGGGCAGCAGGATAAGGCAAAAACAAGCTAAGCATGCATGTGGCCCAGGTAGAACCTAACTGTAGCCCGGCCCCACAGGGAGCTCTGGAGGATGAATTTCACTTCAGAATTGGCCCTATCTTGAGACAAGGGCTGACTTTTGTCTTCCCTTAGTCAATTACTGTAAGCTGGTAATGTATACTAAAGAATACAGTGGCTCCTATTTGGCCAAGGGTGACTCTGTAGAAAAGGAGAATCTATAAGCTAACAGTGAACATTCTTAGAAGCTGGAGTGTTCATGCATCAGCCTGGTAAAGGAGGTCTGGATGCAGCACCAAGATCATCCACAACAGATGAGCACAAATCTGTTGTTTATAAAGAATATGCTCCATCCAGAGAATCTGGAAAATAATAAAGAACAATCTTGAATGATTAACGCAGTGGAGGCCTAATTTTACAGAAGATGGGGCCTGCATGAGATGACACGAAATATAGTAAGAAAGGTCATATATTGCTAGGAAACTGGTCCTTCTAAACAATTATCTGTTTAGAGAACAATTACAGAAGTGTAGATAAAACAATTCTTCAAGAACGCTATTCTGTTTTTAATCAAAAAAGAAAAATATGGAGATTCAGGGAGATGATTTAAGATGTGATCAATGTCCTGCTAAATAAAACTCTTCTAGTTTGTAATTGACCTACTTTATTATTTACTTTATGTACTGCTAGCCTAGTTATCCTGAACCTTCCATGAGAATATAGTAGTGTAAAGGGAATCCCAAAAGCCAGGTCTCATTTTGGTTTCAATTCTTGATAGTTTTCTATGTCTCTATCACAGAGTTCCAGTTATCAGGCCACCAGAAAACAAAGTTATTTTTTAATCATCTTTAAACTTTTGCTTGGGGGTCCCTTGAGAATGAGTTATTCATCTCAGGTATAGAAAAATCATGTACCCCAAAATACAGACACTCCGTTAGACAGAGATAGCTTTACTCGCTGCTGTGTCTACTTTTAACTTTGTCTCTCCTCTCAGTGCTCAGAACCAATTTTGACAGAAAGAGAACAGGATATTCATGGCCATTTACATTTGCCAATGGTGGAACTGGCTGGCTGTACGGTAGCATCTTTCACAATTCTGGCTAATCTTCCACTTACCAGTCTGTGTGTGCACACTGGCATGACCCAGGCATCTATTCATTTCAGGGTGTGGTAGGATTATGTTTCATGGGACCAGGTTTCTCCTTCAGCTTCCTCAGGCCCCTGCATGCCAGCCAAACACTTTATAGGCTCAGAAAGAAATGTTCCAAAGTACAGAGAGACAGACAACAGTCACTGCCCCTAAATTACAACAAAGAGCATGCCATTAAAAATGTTTGTAGCTGGCTTATGGATAATGCAGAGTAATTAGCAATCAAATTGGCATTGTGATGGCACAGGATACAGAGGGAACTGTAAGACTGAAATTCACCATTAGCTGGTTTACAAAAAGTTTTCTTAAGCTGCTTTCTAAAGTTGAAGTGTTTGTCTCACATCTTTCTATGTGAAAGATCTAACAAGTAACCACAATGATTTTCATCCACCTACCTGGCAATGCAATAGGAAAAGGCAGGGATTAAATGAATGCCAAGGTCTCTTGGTATGCAGAGACATGTCTTCCTTATCTTTAAATTCAATGCCTGTGCAGCCCAAAGCCTGGTGTAAAGTAGGTATTACTATACAAAACAAGTCCATTTCCCCTAATTTCTTAGGAACATAATGAATTATCTAGCCCTACTCTGGGTTAGTAGATCTAGCAAAGCTAGTGGAAATGCCCAGTATAATTAACCTTTGCAAATGTCTACAGGAGTATTTATATCAACCTTTCTAATTATTGACGTCTTCTTCAAATATTAGAAACAACAACCTCTCTCATAATGGAGGTTGGAACTGGAGGCCTAATTTTAGTCTTCTAATTGGACCACCATTTAGAATCTGGTTTGCTGAGAGATAGTGGATGCTGCCAGATGTCTGAGAATGGTAAGCACTAGATATACCTTAATCAGGGAAGCAGAAGTACATCCAATATATTACTCCCTGATCTGTCCTCATCACCAAAGCCTCCACTTACACACAAAACATGAAAGAAAGGAGTTATGCAAGAGCCACTAGAAAGAAAGAAAACATTATTTAGATGACTTTCATAATAACATTCAAGGTTATCTTAAAGTGGGAGGCTGTCATTCCAATTTTGACCTCACTATTTTGAAGCTAACAGAATTCTTTGGGTTTTACCCATTTTGCCAATGATGATGACAGGACGTACCAGAGAGGAATTCCTCACAATTTTCTCAGAGGCTAGCCAAGAAATAAACAAAAGTATCAGTCCTTTAGCTTAACTCATAATAACAACCAACACAAAATAAAAATGATAACAAAAATGTACTTAATAAAATTTGTTAGACATTTAAAAACTTAATCTGAAACAAGTAAGACTTTATAGGAAAACAATGAATAAAGTGTAAAACTGAAACTACATGGTAAATTTGTGTTTGACTAAAACTTAAACAAATGTTTTGCTTTCCATATTTTTATTTTTAAATTGGACTGGATGCATGTGTATATGGATAAAATTAAGAAGACATGAAAGTACAAAGAATAAAAAAATTAATCAAACTCACTCACTGGTATAGTTTGGCTCTGTGTCCCCACCCAAATCTCATCTTGTACCTCCCATAATTCCCATGTATTGGGGTAGGGACGCAGTGGAAGATAACTGAATCATGGGGGTGGGTCTTTGCTGTGCTGTTCTCAGGATACTGAATAATTCTCAGGAGATCTAATGGTGGTTTTTTGTTTTGTTTTTTGTTTTCGAGACAGAATTTTACTCTTGTCGCTCAGGCTGGAGTACAATGGCACGATCTCGGCTCACCGCAACCTCCACCTCCTTGGTTCAAGCAATGCTCCTGCTTCAGCTTTCCAAGTAGCTGGAATTACAGGTGCCCACCACCACGCCCAACTAATTTTTGTATTTTTAGTAGAGACGCGGTTTCTCCATATTGGTCAGGCTGATCTCGAACTCCCAACTTCAGGTGATCTGCCCACTTCGGCCTCCCAAAGTGCTGGGATTACAGGCATGAGCCACTGCGCCCAGCCAAGATCTGATGGTTTTAAAAACAGGAGTTTCCCTACACAAGCTCTCTGTTTTTGCCTGCTGCCATTCATGTAAGATGTGACTTGCTCCTCCTGCCTTCTGCTATGATTGTGAGGCCTCCCCAGCCATGTGGAACTATAAGTCCATTAAACTCCTTTTCCTGTATAAATTACCCAGTTTCAGGTATGTCTTTATCAGAAACATGAAAACAGACTAATACACTCACTATCTTGCCCCCAGACACCCATTTTTTCCTCACAGGAAATAGTAACTACACTATTAGCAGGTTCTTGTATAACGTCCAAAAATACAATTTTAATAAAATCCCAGGAATATAATTGTTGGGTCAAAGGGCATGTTCATCCTAAATTTTAATCAATTTGGATTGACTGTAGAAATTGAACTAGTTTACATTCCCACCAGCAGTGAATGAGTGTTTTGATTCCCAACACCCTTGTCAATGTTTTCATCTTCATGAAGTTTATAGGTGAAATTCTCTTACTATAAATGACGTTGGTCAGCTTTTCATATGTTTATGAACCATATAAATTTCCTTTTATGTGAACTGACTACCTAGTTGTCTCAGGACCATTTATCAATTACTCTAGAATTTTAAAGGCCACAGTGAGTATATACTAAATTATTTTATGTATTTTGGGTTTATAGATTTTGTGTTCCCTAATTGATTGATTTATAGTTGTATTCCAGGATTATGCTGTTTTAATTATTATAGATACATAAGTTTTAATATCTGATAGGTATAGAACCCTCTCATTATTTTCATTTTCAGCATTATTTCAGGAAAAATAATATTTAGGGACTTTAGAATCAAGTTGTCTAGTTAAAACATAATCTATCTATTGATCATCTATCTTTTTAGTATTTCTATGAGGAAAAAAATCTTGAGGAAATTTAGACCTTCGTTGTTAAATCAGATAAAGATGACAACTGAAATAAAGACAAAATTCATAATTTTGCTTACTGTGCCTGGTAAAAGTTGATACATGCCTCATTCTTGTAAAATTTCCTATGACATTATCTTAATAAAAGTAATTTCATTAAAATAGATTTTAATAAATTTTGAAAGTAGTTTAATGTCACATGAAGGGAAATTGATAAGACATTGGGTTAGCTAAATGCTAAATATAGGTTCTTCTAAAAATCATTTTAATAACAAAAATTAATCATTAGTCTAATTCTTAATAAAATAATGAAAATGTTTTGGGGGCAAAAAATGGGGAAAATAATGTTCCAACATGTAAAAATGATACAGTTACAATGTCTCCCACTAAGTTGAAGAATATATTTTGGTAGAAGTTTAGGGATTGATATGGTATAGATGTTTGTCCCCTCCAAATCTCATGTTGAAATATGATTTCAACGTTGGAGGTGGGACCCAGTTAGAGAATTTTCAGTCCTGGGGTTGAGTCCCTCATGAATGACCAGGTAGCCTCCCTGTAGTAATGAGTTCACATGAGATCCAGTTGTTAAAAAGAATCTGGAACCTCTCCTTCTCACTCTCTTGTCATGTGTGTGCCTGTTCTCCCTTCACCTTTCAACATGATTGTAAGCTTCCTGAGGCCTCACCAGAAGCAGATGGTAGTACTGTGCTTCTTGAACAGCCTGCAGAACTGTGAGCCAAATAAACCTCTTTTAATTATAAATTACCCAGTCTCAGGCATTCCTTTAAAGCAATGCAAAATGGACCAACACAGAAAATTGATACCAGGAGTGGAGAGTTGCTATAGATACCTAAAATGTGGAAGCAGCTTTGTAACTGGGTAATGAGCAGACGATGGAAGAGCTGGAGGTCTCAAAAGAAGACAAGAAGACAAGGGAGAGCTTAGAACTTCTTAGAAAATTGTTAAGTGTTGTGACCAAAACACTGGTAGAAATGCGGACAGTGAAGTCCGGGCCAATGAGGTCTCAGATGGAATTGAGGAAGTTATTGGGAACTGGAGAAAAGGTCACCCATGTTATGCCCTAGCAAAGGACTTGGCTACATTTTTTCCACACCCTACTACTTTGTGGAAGGCTGAACTTAAGAATGACGATCTAGGGTATCTGGTAGGAGAAATTTCTAAGCAGTAAAACATTCAAGAGGTGGTGTGACTGTTTTCAACAACCGTATAGTCAGATATGGGAGCAAATAAATGACTTAAAGTTAGAACTTATGTTTAAAAGGAAAGCAGAGGATTAAACTGTGGAAAATTTGTAGGCTGGCCAAGTGGTAGAAAAGGAAAGTGCATTTTCAGGGGAAGATTCCAAACAGACTGCAGAGCAACCATTTGCTAGAGAGATGAGCAGAACTAAAAGAGAGGTACTAATAGCCAAGGCAATGGGAAAAAGGGCTCAAAGGCATTTCAGACACCTTCAAAGCAGAGTCTCCTATCATAGGCCTAAGGCCTAGGAGGAAGGAATGGTTTCAGGGACCAAGCCTTGGCACCACTTCCCCCTGCCACCTGGGAGGCTGCTCCCACTACCCTTCTGCCACTCCAGGTCCAGCCATGGTGCAAAGTGCCCCAGGTACGGCTCAGACTGTTGTTTTGGAGAGCTCAAGAACCATAAGCCCTAGTGGTTTCCATGTGGTGTTAAGCCTGCAAGCACACAGAATGCAAGACTGAAGGAGGCTTGGCAGCTTCTACCTAGATTTCAGAGGATGTGTGGGAAAGCCAGGATTTCCAGAAAGAAACCTGCTTCAGGGACACAGCACCAGCATAGAGACTCATATAGGGCAGTACTGAGGGGAAATGTGGGATTTGAGTACCCCAACAGAGAGTTCCCACTGGGCAGTTGCCTAGTGGAGTTATGGGAAGGGGGACATTGCCCTCTAGACCAAAGAATGGTAGAGCCACTGGCAGCTTGCCCTCTGAGCCTGGAAAAGCTGCAGGTGACACTCATCCCTAACCTTCAAGAGCAGTCATGGGGGCTGTACTCTGCAAAGCCACAAGGGTGTAGTTGCCCAAGGTCTTGGGAGCTCGACCCTTGCACCAGTGTGCCCTGGATGTGGGACATGAAGGATTATTTTGGAGATTTGTCTGATCTGCCATTTGGAACTTATGTAGAATCGATTGCCCTTTTTGACTGATTTCTTCCTTTTGGAATGGGAATGTTTACCCAATGCCTGTACCACCATTGTGTCTTGGAATTAAATAACTTGTTTTTAGTCTTACAGGCTTATAGATGGAACACACTTGCCTTGAGTATCAAATGAGACTTTGGACTTTTGATTGGGTTGATGCTAAAAATGAGTTAAGACTTTTGGGACCACTGGGAAGGGATGATTATAATTTGTAATCTGAGGAAGCATGAGATTTAGGGAGCCAGGGGTGAAATGATATACTTTGAACATTTTCCCCTCCAAACCTCATGCTGAAATGTGATCCCCAGTGCTGGAGGTAGGGCCTAGTAGGAGGTCTTTGAGTATGGGGATGCATCCCCTCATAAATGGCTTGGTGCCTTCCCCATAGTGATGAGTTCATGCAAGATTTAGTTGTTAAAGGAAGTCTTGGACCTTCCCCCTTGCTCTCTTGCTCCATTGTTTACCATGTGATACACTGGCTCCCCCTTTACCTTCTGCCATGATTGTTAGCTTCGTGATGCCTTACCACAAGCAGATGCTGGCACTATGCTACCTTTACAGCCTGCAGAACTGTGAGCCAAATAAACCTCTTTACTTTATAAATTACCCAGTCTCAGGTATTCTTTTATAGCAACACAAAATGAATGAATACAGAGACTAAAGTTTAATACTATTCTGTTGGCAATTATTTAGAAGTTCAGTTTCCTTTGCGTATTAACAAAACATTTCTAAACATCTTTATTTCAGTAAATCTAATAAAAATATATATCAGTATAAAATATTTTATGTTTTCTGCATTACAATATTTTATAAAATAATTAAGCTATTTCAGTGGTGATCTCCTAGCTGATTTCCATTACATAGAGGAAAGAGTCCTGAAGTTAGAGTTAGAAGACTTGGCTTTGAATTCTTATTTGACCTTTTGCCATACAGCACAGATTTGGGGTTTTCTCAATCATTCGGACCCTGAGGAAGGAGATAATGAAATTCTTGTGAGAATTATATAACATCATGATATAAAACTCTACTCAACACAGAAAAGTTGTTCAGTATGTTTATTGAATAAAGCAATGAGTGAATAAAGAAAAGAATGAATAAAACCTTTGATTTACATTAGCAAGGCATGAACTTCTTGCACTGGCTCACACTTATTCTCCAACTGTTGCCTCGCCACAGCTGGTACAGTTTAATAACTGTAAAAGAACCCAGCCAGGTTGGCCAGTTCCAGAAGTTATAGCTAAGATTGTGAATGCAAGAAAAATTAACTTGCACACTTTTGAACTCCTAATTTTTCCTTCATTAACATAATTTTCCAATCAACTAGGTTAATCTAGACTGAGAAACTTTTTTATTAAAGTATAAGTAATTCTCAATGGTAAACTGAGATCATTCACCTCTGACACTAACTCACTTGCTTTTAGACTAACACTGAATTTCATGACTGTGGACTGGCCCTATAAAGTTTATAAAATATTAATAAGGTGTCTGTTAAAGAAAGTAATACAAAGTTTTTATTTTATAGGTTTTTGGGATAAGGTTCACTTTAACAAATTTTAGGGGTCTTTTTGGATTTCACATTCTAGTGCATCAAATGCGTACGATTTCAAATTGGCAATAACAGGGCTCTGACTAGGAAATCACCTACCCAAAGACCCCATTTCCTAATATAATCACGTTGGGATTTAAGATTTCAAAATGAATTTGGGGGAGATGAAAACATTCAAACCACAGCACTAAGGTTACACTGCCCACATATAACAGGTTTAGAATAACCCAGATCATTCTAGACTCTAATTCCTGATGAGAATGGAGCACCTGGGCTACTTCTAGTCCTAATCAGCTCTGGACTAGAGAGCCACGGGTTGTCAAATATACAACTGAGCATTTATTACCCAGAAAGGCAGACAGACACTGAGGATTTGGTTTATCTTCCATCTAAAGACTTCATCACTGGGGTTTTACTAATCCATTCTTTACCTTCTTGCACCTTATTCCCTGCAGGACACACAGATTTTAAAGGAAGAATAAAAACCAGTGATTATGTTTCTGTACTAGATATCTGAGAGGTTTCTATGTTAAGATGGAAGGCTGAAATGCGCCTCTCCGACTGCTTCATCTAAAACTTCACTGAAGGATTTTTTTAAAGACACATCTCAAGGACAGGGAGAACAAGAGAGCAAACATAGCAACCAAATTTTGGAACTGGAATCAGGTGGTCCAGTGGCCCCTGACTTAGCCAATACAAGACAGCCAAACCCTGAGCTGACAGTGGCAAAAGCAGAGGGCCAGTGTCATTCCTGCCCAACAATCTTCAACAGGTACAGGATATAGAAGCAGTAGGGATCTCTGAATCTAGAAGTGAACAGTCAGAAAGGGCTAAAACAACTTTCTGAAAGCTGTTTGAGAGCTAATAAGAGGTTAGCAGAACTAGCTCAGCAAGAAGTTAGCATTCATGAAAATTCTTTTAAAAAATACCTCCTCAAACAGATACATTGCAAAATAAATGCATTGCAAAATAAATAAATACATTGCAAAATAAACCCCTTCTGTTGCCTACTTCTTGGGGAAAAGTATATAGGCTGAATTTCAGCACACCCTCCAACCCCCATCTTGTTGCCATTCTACCAGGTTTGTGCAGTACAAAAACTGTACAGCTTTATAGCCATGTGCAAGAACCTTGAGTCCCTGCATCCCTTCCAATCCATCTGCCTGTGAAATTGTGCCTCCTTCACCCTGGCAGGGACACATTCGTAATTGCATCAACTTTTCCAGAATAGAGTCTTGTTGTAAACTCTCAGAAAGTGGTTGCCAGGGAATTAACTCTGTTCAATTCATCTTTTCTCGGGAGCCTTCATCTTATGGAGGGAATTAGGTTTGTGCTTTGTACTCCATGTATTTATTTTAATTTTGTTTTCCATAAATACTCAAGAGTGTTTTCTAAAACCAAGGACTTTCTATGACTTAATCACAGTGCATTTAATAAAAATGAGAAAATTGAAAATTGTTGATGCAATACTATTATCTAATACATATTCCAGACTTAAATTTTGTTTGTTGTCACAGAAAAAAAAAAAATGTTCTTTATAAGCTTCTTTTTTTTCTGGATCGAGATCCAATACAGAATTAAGCATTGTATATCATCCTAAGAATAAGTAGTATCTTGTTAGGATATCTTTACCTATGGTTAAGCTATAAAGAAATTATAGAGGCTAGCGCAAAAGTCTGTATACTGGTTACTTCTGGGAGGTGAAGGAGGGGTGTTCAGGCACCTTCTAAGGTACCAAGAATAATTTATTTCTTGGGTGATAGTTTCACAAGTGTTCATTTTATCATTATTCTTCAAATAGTACATATTCATTTTATATACTTTTTAATAAATAGTACATTTTATATTTTGTTTTAAGAGGAATAATTTAAGGGTCTGCTTTAGGCACAAAAGAGTATTACTTTTAGTTAAATGGGCTCATATTACTCAGCTTAATTCACGTTAAGAAAAATTTGATATGTTCTTAAGAGTCATCTTGGTGTCAAGAACGAAATATGGTGTTTCTGAAACAGCCTAGGACTGAGTTAACCTCGGCTCTACTACTGGCTAGCTTGGAACTCTGAGCCTCCTTTTGTTAATCTGAAAAATTATGACATTAATTACTTCAAAGCTTTAGTAAAGATTAGAAGAGATAATTGCATATAGCATCTAGTTAAGATACCTCATTCATACTATGTTATTTTAAAAATATACTTTTCCTCTCCCTACTTTGCCATTCTGTCTCAATTCATCGGTAAACAAGTTTAACACGTAGTAAGGTTTTATTTTTAGCTAAATTTTATTATTTATGATTCTTTATTTCCCACGACAATGACTTTTTCACTAAGTTGTTTAGGAAATAAAATCTTTTTATACGGAGATAAAATTCTAATTCTTTTTCCTTATCATAGCTTTTCCTGAATTTTGTGCTCTATTTCTCTCAAAGTTGCATTCAAAGCATAATGAATCTCTTGGCCTTGCTATACATATTTTCTGAATTGTTTTACTTTTCATACGGGTTCCAGAATCAGTTTCTAGCTTTTTGAATTTATACTAGACTTAACTATCAAGTGGGGAGGTTCCCGTTTTTTATTTTTGAAAGCAGGTATTTGTGAAAGATTGTAATTATCTCTGCCATGAAAGTCCTGTAGAACTCACTCCTAAAACTGGACACCATTTTTGTACTTGTTTGTGTGTGTGTCAGTGTGTATAGTTGGAATTTGTAGATTTTCAAACTACTGATTCAATTACTTTAATGTTTGTATATTTATTCATTATTCTGTTTTATATGAGGGTATCCATTTTATCCAATATTTTAGAATATTACCATAAAATTTTAAGCATACTATCACTTGTTTGAAAAACCTTCTTTTAGTAATTTAGCTTTTTGTCCCTATCATTTGTCAATCTCTCTTTTCATTCAGTCTTTTCCAGTTTATATATTCTAGCAGATTTTGAAAGAATTGAATGTTGATTTTTAATTAGTATTATCAAAGAACACAGTTGGTATGATACCAGTTTTCTGAAGTTTGTTGAAACTTGCTTTGTGGCCTGGTATATAATCAATTTTCACAACTATGTCCTATGTGATTGAGAAAAAAAGATTTATTCTTCAATTGTAATGCAGTTGCCCCTCAATATACATGGGAAATTAGTTCCAGGACACCCCCATATATACCAAAATCCATGCCTACTTCAGTCCAGCATTCAGCCCTGCGGAGCCCACATAAACAAAAAGTCAGCCATCAGTTTACTCAAGTTTCACATCCTGTAGACACTGCATTTTTAATCCACCTTTGGTTGAAAAAATCCACGTATAAGTAGATGCACATAGTTCACTCCTGTGTTGTTCAAGGGCCAGCAGTATATGACCATTAGATCAAGCCTCTTAGTTGTATTTTTTCCGTATTTTATTTTTTTTTTTACTTTTTAGTTTTACCTACCAATTAGTAGGATACAGGCCTCAAATTCTCTCAATTGTGAATTTGACAATCTCTTTGTAATTCTCCAATTTTTGTTTTAGATATTTTGAGGTTACGTTATTCATTAATTTTTAAAATACAATGTGAAAATCTGTGTGTTATTATATTTATTGTGATTAGGACATTTGGATTTAATTTTTTTCATCTCATTTTGCAGTTTCTACTTGGCCTCTTTGTACATGCCTTTTTTTCTTCATCTTGTGCCTCATTTTGAATTCACTGACATGTTTATTACATATTTCCTTCTAGCACATTGAAAGTATTATCAAATACTTCTATTATTTTAGGAGTTACCTTAACATTTCAACATGTATTCTCACATAACACAAACTAAAGTTAAGCTCACTCTCTCTTCCCAAATGATCAAAAGCTCTCAGAACACTTAATTATTCTCTTTTGCATTCTAATCCAGATTTTTAACTCTAATTTTTTTTTTCCACAATTGGTCACTGTGATGGTCTTAGTTGTTTTATCTAGCCAATGTTTCATCAATTTACTTATATGATTTCCCAATATATTTGTTCATTACTCCATTTTGCATCTCTGTCCTTCCTTGTGGATTCAGTTCTCTTCATCCCGAAGTTTGCCGTATATCCTACAATGTTCCTTTTGCTCCTTTAGTACATGTCTGTTGGTATTAAATGCTCAATTTTTCTTTGTCCAGAAATGCTTTGTTTCAACTTGTCAGTAATAGTTATGCTGGAAATTAAATTTTCCTTGATGGATCTTTGAAAATACTATTATACCATTTTCTGGTTTCTATTGTCACTACTCAAAACTCTGTTTTCAGTCAGTTATTCCTTTGTAGGTAATTCGTCTTTTCTTCCTAAGTTGTTTCAAACATTTCTTTATCTCTTGTATTCTGCAGTTGTATTTATCCTGCTTGGAGTTCTTCCACCTTCTAAATTTAAGGATTTAAATCTTTCATTAATTCTAAAAACCTTCAACCATTAACCCTTTGAATATTACCACTCCTGGACTCTCTACTCTTTTGTTCTAAATTCTCCTGAATATATACTAGACTTTTATTCTTTTCTCCATCTCTTATCCTTTCTGTCATTTCTACATCATTTTGCCTCTCTTGGTGTATCATTATCGGTGATTTATTCAGATCTAATTTGCAGTTTACAAATTCTCTCTTTAGCTGTGACCAATTTACTGCTTAAACTCTCCATCAGACTTTTCATTTTTGTGATTATGTTTTCGTTTACTTTTGTATTTTTTATCCAAATATGCCTATTATGTTTGCCTGTCATTTTTAATAATACACCTTGTTTCTTTTTCATGTTATTAGCTCTAGTTTCTATTTCCATCAACATTTTGTGTATACATACGTAGCATTTTGAAATTAATTCTAATATCTGAAATCTTGGGTGTTGACTATTGAAATTTATAGATTTTGCTGACTCTTGTTCATGATGGCTTGTACCCATTTGTGTTTCATAATTTCTGTTAGTGAGTTTTTATTCATGGGACCTTCTCTGTAGTCATCTTTACCATACTTAGTTAAGGGCTCTTACTTCCAGAAAGGCTTTTTGTTTGGTTTCTCCAAATGTCTGAGGGGCACTGCAGCTGAGGACCTCTTTATGTTAATGCCTTGGGCTTGACTTTGCAGAAACCGTGCAAGTGCTGTGGGGAGCTTTTTTCGGCTATCCAGATCTCTGACCAAGACAGATCAATTTTTTTTTATCTCCCTTTGCCAGAAAAAATTTTCAAAGCCTACCTTAACACTGAGTGAGCTTCTGGCATTATACAGGAGGGCCTTGACTCTTCATTGCTTAGCCTAAGGTTTACTTTCTATCCCCAAAAGACTCTTTAAAGACAGATCCTTGGTTACCAAGATTGGCTAATGCCCTCTGAGTACCTGCAGATTTACTGCCTAGTGACTAGCCTACTTTCATATTGTGTGTGTGTGTGTGTGTGTGTGTGACTCTGGCCCTCAAAAATCTTGTTTTGCTTTCTATAGGCTTAGCTGTGCACTTGAGAAAATATTTCTTATACTTTATTTATTTCTAGGCATTTATTGTCATATTGTAGAAAATATAAACTTTTAATGATTTTCTTAACTCTCCATTCTGAACCCCATTCTGTGGTAGTCTTTTTTCTTTTTCTTTTTCATGCCCCACTAACCCATCCCAGGTACAGCAGTAGCCACCACAGCAGGAACAATCATATTCCCATAAAGGATCATCACATTCCTCTTAGGGTCCACTTCTCTACACTCTGACCTAAAACATTTCTTTACTCAGACAACAAGTCTTGATGATAGCACAGCTCCAACTCATCTGCATTTCATTTATTTCCCAAGATTCTTGTCAACCTACGGATGTTCTCAAATTCACAGATGAATGTGGGGAAAAGGGGGAGGAGGGCAGCGGTGTTGACAAGGTTCAGAATAGACTTTAATAAGAATTTTTTTTTTCAATCCTGCTTCATGTCTGCCAGGATATATGGAAATGAAGACATGTAATAAATTCTCTCAATTGTAACCAAACAGGTACAGTCACGGGTCACCTGACGATGGGGATACATTCTGAGAAATGCATCATTAGGTGATTTAGTTGCTGTGTGATATCCTAGAGTGTATTTACACAAATCTAGATGGTATAGATTACTACATACCTAGGCTCTATGGTATACCCTATGGCTCCTACGCTATAAACCTATACAGCATGTTACTGTGCTGAATACTGTAGGCAATTGTAATAAAACGATAAATATTTGTATATCTAAACATAGAAAAGGTAGAGTAAAAATATGGTATAAAAATATAAAATGCCATACTTGTATAGGGCACCCTTACCATGAATGGAGCTTGCAAGACTGAAAGCTGCTCTGGGTGAGTCAGTGAGTGAGTGGTGAGTGAATGGGAGCGTCTATGCACTACTGTAGACTTTATAAACATTACACTTAGGCTATATGAAATTTACACTAAAAACATTCTTTCTTAGATAAAAAATTAAACTTAGCTTACTATAACTTTTTTCCACCTTATAAGCCTTTTACTTTTTAACTTTTTGACTGTTCTGTAATAACACTTAGTTTTAAAACACAAACACATTGTTCAGCTGTACAGAAAATGTCTTTTCTTTGTATCCTTATTCTATAGGCTTTTTACTATTTTTAAATTTTTAGGTTTTCTTTTTTTTACTTTTTAAACTCTCTTGTTAAAAAGACAGGAACACACACATTAGCCTAGGCCTACACAGGGTCATGATCATCAATATTACTGTCTTCCACCTCCATATCTTGTCCCACTGAAAGGTCTTCGGGGCAAGAACATGCATGGAGCGGTCATCTCCTATAACAACATATTCTGAAATATCTTCTGAAAGACCAACCTATGACTGTTTTACAGTAAATTTCTTAAAAATAAGTAGATGGAGGACACTCTAAAATAACAGTAAAAAGTATAGTAAGTAAATACTAAACCAATAACATAGACGTTCATCATCATTCTCAAGTATTATGTACTGTGTATAAGTGTATTGCCAGACTTGTATACTACTGGCAGCACAGATCTGTTTACACCAGTATCACCACAAATACAAGAGTAATGCATTGTGCTATGATGTTATGACATCACTGGACAACAGGACATTTTCAACTCCATTATAATCTTATGGGATCACTGTTATATATGCAGTCTGTCATTGACCGAAACGTCATTATGTGGCACATGAGCGCACTTCAAAAAGAAGTGCTTGAGTTATGATTTAAACAGATAACATATAAAATGGAACTTTAAAATAAACATACATTCTAAAACCTTATCATAGACCCTCAAGAGCTCTTTAAAAAATCTAATCACAGAGGACAAAAATTAACATTAACATATATAATTTTCCTTACATGGACATAAAGATGGAAACAATAGACACTGGGGACTCCAAAAGCAGAGAGGCAGGGAAGGGGACAAGGGTTGAAAAAATACCTATTGGATACTATGTTCACTATTTGGGCATAGGTTCAACTGAAGCCCAAACCTCAGCATCACACAATATATCCATGTAATAAACCTGCACATGTATGCCCTGAGTCTAAAATAAAATAAAACATGTGTTTTTCCTGACAGCTTCTCTCAAAATCCACTGTCAATATTCTCTCAAAGGCCAGGTGTGGTGGCTTATGCCTGTAATCCTAGCACTTTGGGAGACTAAATTGGGAGGATCCCTTGAGGCTAGGAGCTTAAGAACAGCCTGGGCAGCATAGTGAGACTCCATCTCTTAAAAAAAAAAAAAAAAAAAATTAAGTTAGCCAGGCATAGTGGAGCATATCTGTAGTCCTAGCTACTTGGGAGGCTGAAGGAGGAAAATTGCTTGATCCCAGGAGTTCACAGTTACAGTGAGCTATGACGTGCCACTGTACTCCAGCCTGAATGACAGAATGAGACCTTGTCTCTAAAAACTATGTATCTATGTATCTATCTGTCTGTCTGTCTGTCTGTCTGTCTATCTATAGGTCCATCTATTTAATCTATCCTCTCAAAATTTTGGTTTTAAAACTTTGGGAAAGACCTGATGAATCTCCAGTGTAGTATTAGTTTTGAAATTTACACAAATATATAGGAAATATTCTTCCTGAGGTATACGAACATATATGAATGTTAGCAACATAATAATGGTCACCCCAAGTACGTAACACAATATATGTGTTCTTTCATACAGATTGTAGTCACCCCTGGATTCTTTCATACGAATTTACTCCAAACTCTTAAATCCATGCCATAAATTAACAACAAATGACTAGCTAATGAATTTTCAACACAAGGACTAAAAGGAATTCCTATCAGTTATTTCAAACATCCAAACCAGTAAACCTTAACACCTTTCAAGAAGCATAGGTCTTGCCAGGGAAAAGGAGCAACATATTTAATTTGCACACTCCCCTCCAAAAATGTCCTGTATCCTACTCAACTAAGGGTAGAACAGTACTTTATTCCCAGAGAAGCTGCTAGAAAGAGTTAACTACATTTGTTCTCTTCTTCTTCAACTCCTACTCAGTTCTGCACCCAAAACTATAGTTTCTGCCTTCAATATTTCACTGACACTGCCCTGGGTAAGGCCAACACCAACCTTTGTTTTTGCCAAGTCCAGTGAACATATTTCCATACTCATTTGTGATTATTTGCCCACCTGATTTTCATAATACTTTCCTCTCCTTCTGTTTCTAAACAAATCTCCTATCTGTGTCTCCCTTAAATGCTGCTGCTTTCCTGCGTTCTGACTTCTTTTATATTCAAACTACATTATCTAGCTGAGAAATCTAATGGAAACCTATAGTTTTAACTAAAACTTTCATATTGATGCTCACTAAATTTCTCTCTGTAGCTAAGATCTTTTCTTGAGCTCAAGACCTGCCCTCTGGACATTTTTCTTTGTATGTCTGATAAGTACTTCAAGGTATACAAGACTCAAAATGAGATCATTATCTAGCCTGCTATACCTCCAATCCTGAATCCTTGAACTCTCTGTCTGAAAGTCAACAGTAACACTATCCTACCACCCATCAAGTGAGACATTTAAAGGAGAATCCACCTCTTTTACTCTCTAGAGGCAATTACTCATCAGAACGTACCAAAATCCTAGCTCTGTAACATCATTTCCTCTCAATCACTATTTCTGCTGTCATGACTTAGGAACTCATTATACCTCCTATTGACTCTTGCAGCAGTCATCTGATTCATCTTCATGCCTCTAGCTTTGTACACCTACCTTTCACCAGTCTAACCTCTCTACTGCTGTCAGGGTGGTCCTTCTAACATGCAAATCTGAACACATCACTCCTCTGCTTAAAATTCTTCAGTAGTTCCCATAGTCATGTTTCCCAAAGTTTTCTTTCCCCTAGAGGTTCTGATTCATTAGATCAGAACTAGAACTTAAGGTCCTATATTTTAATGAGAGCCCCAGGCGCTTCTTATAATTAGGCAAGGCAACTTTGATCCAAATAATTAAGTCTCAACTTTTTGCATAGCATGTAAGCCCAGCCTCATCATTCCTGCCTGCTTTCCCCAGAACCCCTCAATACATACACTGAAGTTAACATTTAACTACACTGAGTCATATATAATTCCCCAAAGTGCCATAATGCCATGCTGTCTTACACCTTATCACCTTTGCGTGGGCTGCTTCTGCTGCCTACAATGTAGTCTCTGGCTTGTTCATTGGTCCTGCAATTTTTGGTCAAAACATTGCCTCATGTATGAAGCCTTGGATTTTCTCAATCAAATTTAGAGATGCCCACTCCTGTGTACCCACAAATTTGTGTACACCCTCATTACAGCATTTTACTCTACCCCTATCCTTCCATTATAATTATTTAGATCTACACTGACCCATTAGACTAGGGGACTTGAGGAAATAGAAAGCTTTATCTTCTTATCCATAACATTTTGCAGAGAGGCTAGTATTAAATATTAGAGAAATTACCAAATAAATGACCAAAAGACACATTAATGAAAAGTATTGGCATGGATCCTAGCTTCATTCTACCAATAACTAGGTGTCTCATCACAGAACAAGTAGCACACCCTCTCATAACCTCAGTTTCCTCACATATAAAAGTGACAAATTTAACACATGATTTCTTTTGGTTTATTATTTAATATTTTATTATGAAAAATTCAAACATATACAAAAGTACAAAGAATGGTATACTGAACCCTCTAGGGCACATATCTACCTTTAATCATTATAGACTCCTAGTCAATATTTTCCTGTATACCTCCACCCACTTGTCCTTCTTCAGATTATTTTAATGTAAATTCCACCTATCTATCAATTAACCCATAAATATTTTAGCATGTATTTCCAAAAATAAAGACTCCATTTAAATCTTTAACATAATACTAATAATAACACCTAGGTAGATTGAATCAAGGGTCCTAATTCTTAACACACACCCTCTTATTAGTATTATTCATCCATACCTTGATTTGGCATCAAGTATTTCCCTACTTCTTGAATTTGAATTTGGCCATATGATGTGTTTTGGCTGTGTTGCCACCCAAATCTCATCTTGAATTGTAGCTCCCATAATCCGCACATGTCATGGAAGGGAGGTAATTGAATCATAGAGTGGGTTTTTCCCATGCTGTTCTCATAATGAATAAGTCTCATAAGATCTGATGGTTTTATAAATGGCAGTTCCCCTACACATTTCTTGCCTGCTGCCATGAAAGATGTGCCTTTGCTCCTCCTTCACTTCCCATCATGGTTGTGAGGCCTCTCCAGCCACGTGGAACTATGAGTCGATTAAACCTCTGTTTTTTGTATTAATAAATTTCCCTGTCAGGTATTTCTTCATAGCAGTTTGAAAATGAAAATGGATTAATACAGTAAATAGGTACTAGGAGTGAGATGCTGCTATTAAGATACCCCAAAATGTGGAAGCAACTTGCAACTGGGTAACAGGCAGAGGTTGGAACAGTTTGGAGGGCTCAGAAGAAGACAGGAAGATGTGGATATGTTTGATGCTTCCTAGAGATTTGTCAAATGGTTTTGACCAAAAAATCCAGGTTGAGGTGATCTCAGATGGAGATGATGAACTTATTGGGAACTGGAGCAAAGGTGATTCATGTTATACTTCAGCAAAGAGACTGGCAGCATTTTGCTCCTGCCCTAGAGATTTGTGGAACTTTGAACTAGAGAGAGATGATTTACATATCTGGCAGAAGAAATTTCTAAGCAGCAAAGTGTTCAAGAGGTGACTTGGGTGTTCTTAAAAGCATTCAGTTTTATTGATTCACAAAGATGTGGTTTGGAATTGAAACTTATGTTTAAAAGGGAAGCAGAACATAAAAGTTCAGAAAATTTGCAGCCTGACAATGGAATAGAAAAGAAAAACCCAATTTCTGAGGAGAAATTCAAGCCAGCTATAGAAATTTGCAGAAGCAACAAGGAGCCAAAGGTTAATTGCCAAGACAATAGGGAAAATGTCTCCAAGGCATTTCAGTGGTCTTCATGGCAGACCCTCCCATCACAAGCTGGGAGGCCTAGGAGGAAATAATGATTTCATGGGCGGGGCCCAGGGCCTTGCTGGTTTGTGCAGTCTCAGGACTTAGTGACCTGTGTCTTAGCTATGGCTAAAAGGTGCCAACATACAGCTCAGGCTGCTGCTTCAGAGGGTGCAAACCCAAAGCCTTGGCAGCATATATCTGTTACTGTGTGAGCTGAATCCATTGTTGGCTAACCTACTGTGAACATTTTTATAAGTCTTTTTATAGAGATATATTTTCACTTCTCTTGGGAAATTACCTGTTGGTAAATTTTTGTATCAAAGGTTAGGTGTATCTTTTGTTTTACAGACAATGATGGTTCCTGTTTCCAAAATGATTGTACCATTTTACATTCCTACTCACAGTGTCTAAGAGTTCTGGTTACTCCACATTACTGAAATAAGTTAAGACTTGGGGGGACTGCTGGGAAACATGATTGGTTTTGAAATGTGAGGATATGAGATTTGGGAGGGGCCAGGGTGGAGTGATATGGTTTGACTGTGTCCCCGCCCAAATCTCATTTTGGATTGTAGCTCCCTTAATCCCCACATGTGGTGGGAGGGACCCAGTGGAAGGTCATTGAATCATGGGGTTGGCAGGGGGTGGTTCCTATGCTGTTCTCATGATAGTGAATAAGTCTCCTGAGATTTGATGGTTTTATAAAGAGCAGTTCCCCTGCACACACTCTCTTGAATGCCACCATGTAAGATGTACCTTTGCTCCTTCTTCACCTTCTGCCATCATTGTGAGACCTCCCCAGCCATGTAAAACTGTAAGTCCATTAAACCTCTTTTTTTAAAATAAATTACCCAGTCTCGGATATTTCTTTATAGCACTATGAAAATGGACTAATATAACATGTGAATTGCTTTCATCATAGGGATGTTAGTGGACATCATCCAACAAAACTTGAAAACTTACATGACTGGGCTTAACTGTACATGTTCCTGCTTTTACATGAGAGGCACATGCCTCCAATAACAATTGGTCCAAGAAAGATAGGAAATATATGGAGAAATCCTGGTTCCCATCTGAAGCTTAGAGCCACCCCAACAAACAGAAGTCTGAAGAAGGGCCACTGCAAGCAACTCACAAACACATGAGCAAGAAATAAATGCCTATTGCTGTATGCCACTGATATGTTATGGTTGTTTGTTATTATGCTGAAAAAAAGACAACAGAAGTTAACAGTAAGTCCTTAATATCAAATACACAGAATGTTAACCAAATGGTTTTTTATGTACAGTTATTTATAGGTTTAGAGGTAAAATTTGCATACAATGAAATGCATAAATTCTAAGTATAATTCTAATGTATAGATATGCAGTGGCTTCTTTATCCATTTTCCTATTAATAGACACATGAGCTGAATCCATTGTTGGGTAAGCTACTGTGAACATTTTTATAAGTCTTTTTATAGAGATATATTTTCACTTCTCTTGGGAAATTACCTGGTTGGGAACTTTTTGTATCAAAGGTTAAGTATATCTTTTGTTTTACAGACAATGATGGTTCCTGTTTCCAAAATGATTGTGCCATTTTACATTCCTACTCGCAGTGTCTAAGAGTTCTGGTTACTCCACATCCTTCCTAATATTTGATGTCAATCTTCTTCACTTTGGCCTTTCTGGTGGATATGTAGTGGTATTTCATTGTGGTTTTAATTTGCCTTTCCCACTTCTGTGATGATGTGGAAAGCTTTATCTTGTGTTTGTTGGTTATTCATGGATCTTCTTTTGTAAAGTATCTGATCAAATCATTTGCCAACTTTTTATCAGATCATTTTGGCATATTATTATAGAATTGTAAGAGAGTTTTATAAATCTTGAATAAAAATCATTTGCTATTTTGAAATATTTTCTTTCAGTCTATAATCTACCTATTCAAATTTTAAAATGTCTTTTAGAGGTTAAACTTTTTATTTTGCAATCACTGTTTCTTCAATGATAACATCTTGAATATCTATGCTACAGTATCACAATTACTGACATCCATATAGTCAAAACCCAACGAAAAAAATGAATAATATATCTTAAAATATTCAAATCTCCAAAAAGCGAGAAAGAAGGAGGAGGAACACAATATTAAAGAGATTAATAAAAATGAATCATAAAATATCGACCTAACTAAATCGGATGTCTTTTCATTTTAATGAACTCAACACTTCATGATTATCCTAGTAAGTTTCTTGGAAGAAATCAATAAGCTGGTTCTAAACTGCATCTAGAAAGGCAAAAGACTTAGAATAGCTAAAATATTTTTTTTTAAGTTGGAGTACTTACCCTATCGGATTTTAGGACTTACTTCAAAGCTACACTTGTAAAAGCAGTATGATAATGACCTAAGACGTACAGATCAATGAGACAGAACTCAGAAGTAGTACCAAAGTATCTTTGTTAATAAATAAAATTGAATTACCCCTAAGTAATCATATGGGAAGGGAAGTTTTTCCAAAAGATGGTGATGAAACAACTACTTTTCCCATAAGGAAAAAAACAAAATCCAAGTCTTTCCCCTCTCCCTGCTGTGGCAACATATTAAAAAAATCAAGTATTACGAAATAGATCATAGACCTAACAGTAAAAGCCCAAATCATAAAATTTCTAAAAGAAAAAAAGGGAGAAAATCTTTGTGATATTGGGTAAGATAAATATTTCTTAAACAGGCCACATAGAATACAAACATAAAAGAAAAAATAAATTAGATGCACTCTATCTAAATGTAAAAACATGAGCTGTTAAACATGGTTAAGAGAACAAAAAGGCCAGACACAGACTAGGAGAAAATATTATCAAAACACATATCAGGAAAAAGTTTATATCTAGAACATATAGAGAATATTTACAACTCAATAAGAAGACAGCCCTGAATATTTTTAATGGACAAAGGATTTAAACAGACATTTCATGAAAGAGGATCAACATCCAATACATGTGTGAAAAGATATTAACCACTAGACATCAGAAAAACACAAATCAAATTCAAACTGCAATGAGATATCACTACACACTCACTCGAAACAAATATTAAAAAGGCAGACAATACGAAGTGTTGGTGAGGATGTAGAACAGCTAGTATCTCATATCTTGCTGGTTTCATTTGCACAGTAATACAATCACTTTGGAAAACATTTTGGTGGTATCTTATAAAAAGTTAAATGTTTACTTATTCCAGACATTTATCCAAGATAAATATTTTGTGTCACTTGCGTCAAAATAACTTACATATATATGAACGACAGTAGCAGCATTATTAAGAACCCAAAACTGGAAACATAAATATCATTCAACTAGTATGTAAAGAAATTGTGACATAGCCATACTATGGACTATATTCAGCAATGAAAAAGAACAAACTGCAGGTACATGCATCAACAAGCGTGAATCATAATAGCATCATACTAAGTGAAATAAGCCAGACACACAGGTGATAAGAGGGCAGATCAGTAGCTGCCTATGCATAGTAATCATCTGTGGAGGTAATCAACTGCAAATGGACCAGAAAAAACCTTTTGAAGTCATGGAAATTACTTGATTGTGATATTGGTTACACAACTGTACACAACTCCCAATGTCATCAAACTGCACAAAATGGGACAATGTATTGTACCTAAATTATACCTCAAAAAAGCTAAGAACATACATATGAGAAATGCAATAAATCATAATATCAACAATAAAATCCTCTAATTATGAAACTATTTTGTTTTCCTTAAAAGGGAAAAAAAATAATGAATGAGCAAGGGTCCCACCCATCCCTTCTTTCTACTGGAAATAAATGAATCAGTCTGGATGAAGTATTCATCAAAAATGATGCCATGCTATAATTGAGCATAAGAAGAGTACAAATTAAAGTTATTTATGTCTAAAATTTCCTTCCAAAGCTTCAAATGATTCAGAGAAAAAGAGAACATTGACATAATCATGTGAAATTCAATAGCTTTTTAGTCCTGGTTTCTCCATTTGAGTTCTCTTTATTTTGGTGCTCTCTGAGGTCCTTTGTCAAGTCCTCAGCCTCTCTCAAAAACAGTACACACTCCCTTCCCCCAAGTACTATCTTGACCTGTAGTGAAAGGGAAAGCCATCAATTAAAAGCTTCAGTATAACACTTTCACTGTTATTAAGTCATTGCTTCATTCATGTGAAAAAAAAAATTATTCAGTGCTTGAATGTTAGGGGCAGCATGAGGAGGAATGAGGCTGTTCAGGAGTTAGCTATGTGAGTACCAAGTGTAAATTAATGTGGGGGGATATAAAAGTATGCTTATATAAAATATTAAATGTATATATCTGTGTTTGTTGAACAGTGACTATATGCCACAATTCTCTCATTTAGTGTTCCCATCAACCTATCACCTAGGTTTATGTTATTATCCCATTTTACAGATGAGGAAATGGAGACACAGAAAAACTAAGAAACTTGTCCAACCCATGCATAAACCCCCTGCTCTTTCTTTTATGCAGCATAGACAACACAACCCTAGCAGAAATAAGGAAATGAGTAAGTGAAACGAAATAAGGGGCATTGTTCCTGCCTTTAAGCAGCTCACAATCTTACAGTCTAACAATATAAAACAGGCACCTTGAGGGCTTCAAGAATAATGAGATGCCACACTGGGTGCATGTGTACAAGTACGTGTCTGTATGCATAACAAGTAGGTTACCGACAGACATGTCAAAAGAGACAGATAATGAAAATACAATGGCCACAATTTGAAATTAGATATTAAAATTAAAGCCATTTATCCCCCTTAGAAATTTTTCTGAGTTGCTGAGAAAATAGCAAAAATCTGATTGGGAATAGTTTTGCTTTATTTTCAAATTTTTCTGTAATATTTATTCTCTTTATTATAAACACCTTAATGATAGGTAGAGTGCCATTTAAGCACTTTAAGTCCCACAATGTGTTACTGAAGCTAACATGAAAATATTGTTTAAATGCTAATCATGTTTGTGGACATGTTAAGTTTTTAAGAATCAGAAATAAGCAGGCATTTGAGTTCTGACTCTTAAAAACCCATTTAGTTTTTTAATCTAATGTTGAGGTCACCTTTTCTCTAACACATCTATTCCAACTAAATTCATATTAAATTTCAAATTCATAAGACAATGCAGAAAACATAGGGTGTGCTTGTCAGACAGGTGGCTTCAGGAAGAGTCATTTTAACCTAAAACCCAAGAGATTAGTCTGGACCCAGGTAAAGAAAAAAGACGGAAGGAATAGACAGGAAGAAGGAAGGCGGGAGAAAGACAGGGAAGGAGGGAGAGAGAGAGCGAGGGAGGGAAGGAAGAAGGAAAAAAGGAAGATAGAAAAGGAAGGAAGAGGGAGGGATTCCACTTTTCCAGACTCCTGTGGTTGGAGGGAAGGACTTTCACCAGAAGTTTGTTCCTTATGTATCCATCACTTCTAAACTTCATCTTGGCCATGGACTCTTAGTCAAATCATTAACCTCTTTGAGCCCTAATTTTCTCATCTGCAAATTACAGATAATTGCAGTAATTCCAATCTTTTCAGGCAAGACTTAACTGTGACAATACGTGTGAAAGCAATTGAAAGCCTCTAAAATATCTTACAAATATTCACCTATTGGGGGCCTGTGTGTTTAAATAGCATCGCCACTGCCAAGTTTTGGGGGAATAAGCATAGAACTTTACCCCCTATTCGAAACTTAACTCCCCTGATTCCTCTCTGCAAGCAGCCTGAACGTTGGGAGATCCAGCAGGAAAGGAAAGCAACCCTCAGAATCAGGATGGAACTCGATGCCAATGATGGGAGGAGAGTGGAAACAGGGAGAGCTGGACTGAGAGACTGTTTAATGTTCAAAACCAGTGCCAAGCTAAATTAGAAACAGGAGTCTACATACCTGTAACTTACCTCATCGGTATATAATTTGTAACCTGAGATCCCCTTACTGAGAAGTAAAAATAGCAAGGCTCTCAAGCAGCCTTGTGCTCTGCTGAGTGCAAGGGCAGGGTGGGGGAGGGCCAGCACTGGGGAAAGATAAAAGGGCCAGGCAGAGAATGCCAATCATGTGGTCTTGGCAAGTACACCTTCTCCCCTATACCCTGGGTGATGGCATGGGGAATACAGCCAAGAGAGGTGACATCAGGAGGCTGACAAGCAAACCTTCCAGGCGGAGGAGGACCTGTTGCCCTAGAGTCACCTGTTTTTGGTTTTTGTCATAGACCCTATGACATTTCCTCAAAGGGAAGTGTCACTGAAGTTCTGAGCCTGCCTAATCCTGCCATGATCAAGGCAAGTTAACTAGTCCAGGAAAGGCCAGTACTCAGACAGGTGCAGAGCAGATGAGTCTGTTTTCAAGTTTTGTAGTTGGCTCCCAGAACCCTGGAAGAGATGATTTGCTGCATAGTTGTCTCACTCTCTGTGAACACATTTTTCTCTCACTGGGTCAGTGAGCTTGGGAACCTTCAGAGAACAGTTTGCTTCCTTCCTTCAATTTAGGGGATAGTACCTCTCAAATCAAGTCTATGCCATTTTAATATCACCAGTTGTGCAAGTGATAGTGGAAAGCCTTGTCCTTCCTTAACTCCTGCTGCATGGAAAAAGTGACAAAGTAGAAAGGAGAGGAAGCTTATTTTTTAATTAATCATATCAAAAGTTAGTACTTGGGCATGTCTCAGCATTCTTTGTAATGATTATATATTGGATGCTATTAATATAACAAATGCAATATTGAGAGTTTCTAATGTTGAATCAACACTATCTTTGTAAACTAAACCTTACGAAGAAGAAGAAGAAAGAAGAAGAATGAAGAAAGAAGGAAGAAAGAAGAAAGAAGAAGGAAGAAGGAAGGAGGAGGAAGGAGGAGGAAGGAGGAAGAAGAAAGAAGGAATAAGGAAGAAGAATCAGCAGAATCAGAGATGTTAGATCTCAGAATGGTACCACAGTTTCAAATTCTCTAAAAAACAAAACAAAACAAAACAAAGAAACCCAACCTAAGACATTTAACTAAATAATCAGTGCCTATTGGCTAGGCAAATTGCTCTCTAATGTTTCGAATATGTTTCAATCTTAATTTGTAAAACTCTGTTTATGTAAATGGGTTTTGTTCATTCATTTTGCAAGAACTCAAATATTCTTCCAGTTACCATTTGAAGAGAAGGTAATTTTTGTTCAAACTGCCTCCTGTTCATAAATAGGTTCATCAAGTCTTATTTATTATGAAGAATCAAGAGAGAACTGCAAGCTCTTCATGGCTTTCCTAAGAAAAGCAACCAGAAACAACATAACAGAGTAGAAACAAAGAAGAAATGGGGCCATCCAGACCTGGATTTGAATCCTGGCTTTGCTCCATAAGAAATATAACACCTGAGAGACTTAAATAACTTTTCTGAGCCTCACTCAATTGCCTTTCCTATAGTAATGGGAACAGTAGTGCCTACCATACTGGGTTATTTTAATGATTTGGTAAAATGGCATATGTAAAAGCCCCTAGAAACAAACTGTCCAATAGAAATATCATGCAAGCCACATATGTCATTTTCTAGTAGCCACATTTTAAAAAGGCAAAAAGAAACTGGGAAAATTAATTATAACAACATATTTTCTTTAATCCAATATATTCAAAATATTATCATATCAAAACCCAATCAGTAGAAAAGCTTATGTTAATGAAATATTTTACATTCATTTTTTTCTATGAAGACTTCAAAAGCCAGTGTGTATTTCACACTTACAATACACCTCAATTTGGACACTAAATTTTCATAGGAAATGCTTGATCTATATTTAGATTTCTTAAGATTTAGAGTTGAAAAAACAGATTCACATATCCAAGTTATTCCAAAAATACTTAAAGTTTTCCAAAAACTGAACCAAATATCAGTGTTTTAAATTTAAAATAATCAAGATTAAACAAAATTTAAAAGTCAGTTCCTCAGCCACACTAGCTCCCTTTTAAGTGCCTAGTAGCTATATGTATCTAGTGGCTACTGCACTGGACCTTGAAGCCCTAGAGCAATGTCTGGTACTTAGTAAGTGCCCAGTGAATGACATATTTTCTTCTGCCCACTAGTATCTTATTTTAATCCAAAGTTTGCTTAGCACTGAAGTTTCAACTTTGAAAGCAATGCGAACAACATCTATGACAGGCTTGCCCTAGCCTGGGAACCAAGCACTAAGGTGGCATTTCCATTTGCCATTCCACAAATCACCCAAAATGATCTTCTGGAACTGCAACCATCAAGCTGTTATAGTTTTTTATTTCATTTCAGTACTCCATGTTGCTCATAACACACCCTCCTGGTTTGTCCTATCTCAGATGACAAATAATAATATGAAAGCCTCCATTGTACGCCAAATATGAAAATACCACTGAAAGAATCAGCTTCACCAATCAAAAATCAGTAGCATTTATATACACTAACAATGAGCTACCTGAAAAAGAAATTAAGAAAACAATGCCATTCAGAATGGCATAAAGTAAAATAAAAATGAAACATCTAGGAGTAAATTTAATCAAGGAGGTGAAAGATCTGTATGCTGAAAACAATAAAACATTGATGAAAGAAATCAAAGACGACACAAATTAATGAAAAAATATCCCATGTTCATGGGTTGGAAGAATATTGTTAAAATGTCCATACTACCCAAAGCAATGTACAGATTGAATGTAATCTCTATCTGAATACTTATAATCGTTTCACAGAAATAGAAAAAACAATCTTAAAATTGTATGTAACCACCAAAAACTCTGAATACCCAAAGCAGTCTTAAGCAAAAAGAACAAAGCCAGAGGCATCACACGACCTAATTTTAGAATATATTGCAAAGCTATAGTAATCAAAACAGCATCACACTGGCATAAAAACAGACACAACTACCAATGGGAGAGGACAAAGAATCCAGAAATAAACCCACATATTTATAGCCCATTGACTTTTGACAAAGGTGCCAAAAGCACACAATGGAAAAAAGGGCAGTAGTTTTAGGAAAGCTAGATATCCACATGCAGAAGAATGAAACTGGACTCTTACCTCATACCTAATGCATAGATTAAAGACTTGAGCACAAGACCTGAAACTGCCACACTATTACAAGAAAATACAAGACAAAAGCTCTACAATATTGGTCTGGGCAATAATTTTGTCAATATGACCCCAAAAGCACAGGTAACAAAAGCAAAAATAGAGAAATGCGATTATATCAAATTAAAAAGCCTCTGCACAGCAAAGTAAACAACAGAGTAAAGAGACAACCCACAGATTGGGAGAAAATATGTTCAAACCATATATCAAATACAGGGATAGTATTAAAAATATATAAGGAACCCAAACAACTTAATAGCAAGAAATCAAATAACTCTTTGTAGGGACATGGATGCAGCTGGAAACCATCATTCTCAGCAAACTATCACAAAGACAAAAAACCAAACAACCTATGTTCTCACTCATAGGTGGGAATTGAACAATGAGAACACTTGGACACAGGAAGGGGAACATCACACACCGGGGCCTGTCGTGGGGTGGGGGAAGTGGGGAGGGATAGCATTAGGAGATATACCTAATGTAAATGACAAGTTAATGGGTGCAGCACACCAACATGGCACATGCATACATATGTAACAAACCTGCAGGTTGTGCACATGTACCCTAGAACTTAAAGTATAATTTTTAAAAAGTTTAAAAAAAAATAAAAATAGGCAAAAGACCAGAATAGACATTTCTCAAAAGACATACAAATGACCAACAGACATAGGAAAAATGCTCAACATCATGAATCATCAGGGATATGCAAATTAAAACTACAATGAGATATTATGTCATAACTATTGGAATGGCTATTATCAAAGGCGAAATAATGGCGAGTGTTGGCAAGGATGTGAAGAAAAGGGAACCCTGGAACATTGTTGACAAAATATAAGTTAGTGTAGCTATTGTATAAAACACTATGGCGGTTCCTCAGAAAACTAAAAATAGAACCACCATTAGATCCAGCAATCTCACTACTGGGTATATATCCAAAGGAACTGAAATCAGTATGTTGAAGAGATATCTGCATTCCCATGTTCATTGCAGCATTATTCATAAAAGCTAAGATGTGGAATCAACCTAAGTGTCCATCAATGGATGAATGGATAAAGAAAATTCGGTATACATACACAATGTAATACTATTCAGCCTTAAAAAAAAATAAAGAAATCCTATCATTTGTGACAATATGGATGAACCTGGAAGACACTATGCTAAGTAAAATAAGCCTGGCAAAGAAAGATAAATGCTATATGATCTCACTTACATGGGGAAGCTAAAAAAGTCAAATTTATAGAAGTACTTGAGTCAAATTTATATAATGAGGGTTATCAGAGGTTGGGAGTGAGGGAATGGGGAGACATTGACCAAAGGGTACAAAGTTTCAGTTAGGAAGAAGGAATACAAACAGCATGATGACCATTGTAAATAATAATGTATTATATATTTTTAAATGGCTACAATAATAATTTTACACGTGTTCACTAAAAATATCTGAGATGATACATTATTTAGCTTGACACAATCATTTCACAATTATCAAAACATCACATTGTACTCCATAAATAAAACATATATAGCCATGTGCCAATTTAAGAAATCCATAATTCACCTCCCTGGAATTGTACAAAGAGCTTTTTGAATGCCACAGCTGTTAGTCCGAAGCTTTCTGAGCCATGAATATCTGACCTGCTTTCAAGAAGGCAGGCTAGTAAAAGAACTAAACCCCACTCTGCTTTTTTTTTAATTCCTTAAGGATGTAGAAATCTGAGAAAAAAAAATTAATGGAAGATTCAAATGTTTGGACTAGATCTGTAATCATAGTCCATGGTTCTTGCAACGAATGTACACTTCGAGTTGTGAGGACCCCGATACTTTCCCCAGATCTCCACAAAAGATAGTGTTAGATCTGTCAGATGATCCAAAATGCATGGCACAGTGGTTAATAACTTCCTAGGTGTAATGAATATCTGCTCTTGCTGCCTACCCAGTATCCCTTCCCCATACCACTGATAACATTTCCCTGTTCCTCCAGGGAAAGTAACGTTTTATTGGACATAGACTGCTGGGATTCTCAATTAAATTGTCCTATCCTGTCGACAACAAGTTTGTATTTGATCAAAATTAAGCCAATCAATGTCTCTCTTCTTGAAATTTGAATCTTGAACAAAGTGTCACAAGGATTCATAATGGCTAGAAATTTTTCTTTCTGACATCTTGACATCCTAGCCTTGAAGAGTCTATAAGTTCTGTCTCTAGATTTCAAAAGCTTCCTTGCTTCTTCTTTCCAAGGACTGGTCTTACTTCATTTTGAGCTTTTTATTCAATCCCATAGTTCCATAGCCTTCAATAAGTTCCCTCTTTTTCCCCTCCTGACATTACCTAGAGTCTGTTGCTTGAACCCAAACATTCCTACCTGAAATAATAGGTAATGTTCTATTATCAAATACGAATTCTCTCAGGCCCATGCCTGCTTGGTCAAAATGAACTTGCTGCTCTTTCTCTGATTATGCAGACAGAGAGATGCCTATTAATGAGCTCATGAAGTTGAGTAACAGTTTCAGACAATTGCTTCGCAGACTCCCAAGGGCCCTAATTAGAATCCTTTATTTGTCTCCAACTGAGGCAACCTTCACTGTGGAGGTGGGGATTTTTGAAGGACATGAAGAAAGTCTTCAGATTATTTTGACCTGAGAAAAACCCTTTGGAGTGATTCTAACTGATAAGATTGTAAAATACAGCCATATTGCAAAAGCAAGTATTACTGAACTAGACCCCAGGCAAATAGTTTTTCCATTTTTAGGGCAAATTATCCTCAGTATTAAATTCCTTACTGAAGTTTCACCTGCTTGCTAATTTTTATTTTTCTTTATAGTTGTATGGCCTTTTATATTTCTTCTTTGGTAATTCTATGACTTTCTAAAATAATTGCTGAAAGAGAAATATAAAAGGCCATACAACTTGATAAAAACAGTCAAGCTGTCTATACTATCAGAAATGAACAAAAAATGTGCAATGTGCACAATGAAATGTAAATATTGTTGACAGTCAAAGGCTTCTATGTATGGAATAGTGTGATTGTTAATGATGGAAAAATATTTGTGTGCTCAGAGAAATACAGGCCTAATTGTTCCGCAAGCATGTCACAAAACTACTTCCAAAAGTTATACATAGTGCAGGGTGTAAGGCAATTTTTTGGCAGTCTCCATTACCAGGGATCATGTTTAAATTAAATCTCATAATTCTATTGCTGTCCTCTGCCCCCATTCATATTTCCTCAGGAATGATTTTCCTCCACAACATTATTACCAGCTCCCATATATCAGTTCCCTATGTTGATCTTGAGATCAAGCCACAGGTTTTTCCCCTTCCTCATTAGCAAAAAACTTGCTTGGGCTTGGGATAACCCATCTGTTGCCACATTCTCCCAGTATATTGTTTATGCCTTGTTAACAAGAACTATACATTTGGAGGTTCAATAAATTCTTTCAGGCCATTCAGGTCACATTTGAAACCCTAATGAAGTAATGTGCAGAGCTGACGCCCAGTGACCTATAAAGGTGAGTTCAGCCTTGCATAGTTTTCCCTGGAGAGTAACAGCTACACAGGCCTGACTTGGGCAATGAAAGAATCCTGTCCATAATGTTTCCCATTACTTTTATGTATCTTATGCATTAGTGGCATTCTTAGGGACTAATGTAAAATGACATTTTAATATTCAGAAAAAAAATTATGGAATAGTTTACCTAAAGCACTTTGTATAAACAATAAAATAATTAAGTATCCACCTACAAAAAAAAAAAACAGTTGCTTCATTTTTATTTGTCAAAAAATGTGAAGGGTCTGAGATTTTACTCAACTTGCAAGCTTACAAATTAGCCTGCTACAGTTTCATGGATGCTGGCAGAAGACACAAGACGTTTGAGTCAGAGACAAAGATGTTTATTATTCACAGCACAGCAAGCAGCAAGAACTATATATTTGTAAATTTCCCTTGTCCCCAAGTATCACAGGAGTAACACAGATGGTTCCAGTGGGGGTTTTGTTACAGAAGTGGAAGTTCATGCTTAGGGAAACCATATCTTTTATAATGGGCAGCAGTAATGTCTGCCCTTTGCTCCAGAGGGGACATCATCTTTATTATACTTTACTGTAGGGAAAGATGCCCTTCAATCAGCAGGGAGATGATCTGTCTTCCAAGGCTGTTTACTGCACAGACAACCTTTGAAAAGTTAGTTTAGAAGAAAGGCAACCAGTGCCTCAGTGTGCAAGACATACAGAAATACAACAGATCCAATGAAGAACTGTCTCCCTAACATTACTAGTGACCCATGCCCAATTTTCTAAAAAATTTTAGAGATTGCTTTTAGATAAATTGTAACCAAAAGTAGGCAATAGCTATTTAGGCTTAGTTCTCAATAAGAAATCTATTACTTAGCCTTCCCACCCAGGGAAACATCCTCTAAAATGTAATTGTCAGTAGAATCAGGAGTCTCTATTTAAGGACAACTGCAGAGATTTTTATAAAAACAATTCAAGATATTAAATATATTCTTTGTGAATGACTTAACCTACCCTATAGAATGAACTATAAATGACTTACTAAAAACATAGATGTATTTTCCACTTATTATGGGCATAGCACAGCAATCACTGTGCTGAGTACTTTGTATACATTATTTTATTAAATCCTTCTAAAATTACTGGGTGTTATTATCTTTATTGTTGAAGTGGAAAAAACAAAACAAAACAAAACAAGACTCACAGAATAAACTGTCCAGTACATCTATAAATGGCAGGATCAGGATTTGAACAGTGGTCTGGCCAACCCCAAATTCAGGTACTTATCTGCTGTACTACATTGTGTCTTCAAATAATTACCTAGTGCTTAAATGTATAAGGACACACAGAAAAATACAACACAATATGGGTCTGTTATGAACTATTAATTTCTGTCTCTCTAAGGTATTGGTAAAACCCTTAATCAGGATCAAACAGTGTCATATCTTAGTTCTGCTACTCAGAATTGAGCTGGAACTGAAGATCTTCACTTTAATCTCATTCCTATATGCTTAGGGCTGCAATGAGATAAAGATATACCATACAGATATGCCCAATAAAAATGCTACCATATACACTGGATTTTAAAGGCGTAGAGATACACAATGAAATATTATGCAGCCATAAAAAAGAATGAGATCATGTTATTTGCAGCAACATGGATGGAGCTGGAGGCTATTATCCTAAGTGAACTAACTCAGGAACAGAAAACCAAATACTGCATGTTCTCACTTATAAGTAGGATCTAAGCTTTGAATACATATGGACACAAAGAAGGGAGCAACAGCTACTGAAGCCTAGTTGAGGGTGGAGGATGGGAGGAGGGTGAGGATCAGAAAACCACCTATTGGGTATTATGCCGATGACCTGAGTGACAAAATAATCTGCACACCAAACCCCCACAACATGCAGTTTACCTTTATAACAAACCTGCACATGTACCCCTGAGCCTAAAGTAAATGTTAAAAAAAAGCTACCAGATCTTATAATCTAGAGAATAAGGTTCCTGTAGCTCACTGGCCAAAATCAACTTACTGATTTTTCTTAACTAGTACAAATTTAACTAGCTATCTAGTAATAGATTTAAATAGCCTGTGTTCTGGATCATGTGTTGATCATCTTTGACCAATGAATTCACATCCCTTTCTGATCTACACTGGCCCCTTGCAACTGATCCCGTTTGTCGAACAGGTGATACATCAAATGCAAAAGTTAACACTGTATTGGAAACAGGGTGAGGTGGGAACCAGGGTCACAGGATATTTCTTCATAAAAACAATTTAATAGAGGCTGATCCTAATCCCTGATTAACATGGAGGGTAGCTCTTAAACTCTTTGTTATAATGCCAGACCACTACAGGTCAACAGGAACCAACACCGCTACAGGCAAAAATGAAAACTATTACTTCCAAAAACAAGACCTATGCCTTAGTAAGAGAAAAATATTATTTCATCGTCATGGTTAAATAGTCTTGCCTTCAAGAAAAAAAAAGTTTACCCTTGAGAAAATGTTTATTTAATAGCTCGACTAGTAAAGGAACCAGCATTGGAAAGTTTGCAAAGAAACTTGCCTTTGTATCCATGCTTACCATTGCTCATGAGACTGAAATCCATCCTTCTTCTCTACGTGCCCCCACTTTGGGGAACAGCAAGAAGTATTACCCTTTTGGCCAAAGTGCAGGGTGATTTTCGGTATTTCCAGATTCACAAAAGGGCAAGACTTTGTTCTATGAAAGAAGTGGTAATGTCTCTAGGAAGTCTTTAGGATTATCACAGTGAAACACTTTAAAAGTAGGCATATGGAACCTAAGTACAAACATTAAAGCAGGAAAGCCTGGAATGTGAGGGATCCCCATAGAGGGTCATCTACTTGTGAAGAGCTAAGGCTTAGGGAGTCTTTCCTTTGAGACAGAAGAGAAAATTGAGTTAGCTAGACTTGCAGTCTTTGTTTTTTCTACATTATAATATCTCTCTGAAATTGTCCTAACCCTTCAGTAAAGAACTTTGCACATGTCTATGAAATGTGATGGGTAAGACTTTTGGATACTGAAATAACAGGGCTCACCCCATTTTCTCCCAGACTTGAATGTAGAAGAGAACTGTGCCCCTCAGGTGACTCAGAATCACAGACATCAGTTTGTAATGACCCTGGATCCTGCAATCATGTTCTGTGGGGAACAATCTATGATTGGTCCCAAGCCTGGTGGAGTCAGCTTTTGCAACAGGGCCTCACTGACCTCCAGGCTACATCCCCAAAGATCAAAATCTAGCTTTTAAAGTGCTCAGTGTGCTTATTATCGTTGTAATCCTTTCTGTCCCTGTTTGCCATTACATGCATTTGTGCCAATACCGGATGTGCAAAGTGGTGAAAACCAGAAATGATGGGAAGCAAATGCCCCATTTTCCAATAGGAGATACTTTAAGGACCCATTTCCCTTTTCCAGGAAGAAAATGACTTTCTGAAGACTTCTTATTGGTTCTCCGAGATAGTTCATTTAATTGCCTCATGTAAATTTGTGTATATGTGTATGCATGTATGTGTTTTACAGAGAAAGCATGGATTAATGAAGGAAATGATTAAGAAAAATAAACCAACAAAGAGCTAATATCTACTATATTTTTAGGTGCCTTATTTATATTAGCTGATTTAATCATCATCTCAAACAATCATTAGTATGCCCATTTGAAAAACAAAACAAAACAAAAAAGGCTCAGACATATTAGATAACGTGCCAAAATTCACGTGACTACTCAAGGCAAATGTACAATTTAAACTGAGTTCTGAGTCCAAACCCTTTGCTGTTTCCACAACTGCATGAATGCATTTTGTAAACCATAGATATAAAATATTCCATGAGGTGGGCTCTGCTGAATATATCTTTGGAAAGTTGTTCAGGAAACAGAGAAGAGAGATTTGGAGCTAACCTAAGGGATTAAATGATTTCTGACAGACATACAACAACCCCAGCCTCCCTACAGATTAAGGAAGTGCTTGACCTCCATAGCAAGTTCCAGATCATGGCCAGTTTTCCCTCAAGCAAACCAATCCTTACTAAAAGAACTCCAGTGGCTTATCAGGTGACCTAAAATTTCTAACCCAGGACAGATAAAGTCAGCAAAATCTAGGGCCAGAGGCAGGTATGAAAATATCTGGGGCAATATTGTTGCCAGATCTTTTCCCTAGACACTGAGAATGTCACACAACTCTGCAGTTAACAATATTTAATTACTATCTACCAGGGTTCTGGGGATCATTAACATACAAATAATTGTTCAGATTTTCTTGTCAACAGCAAATGGTAAAAACCAGAAACGAAGGGAAACAAGAAGACAATGAACAGGGTTTCTAAATAAAGGTGTGGGGGATGTGGAGGTGGGAGTGGGATGGGCGGCCAGCAGTCACAGGAGAAGCCAAGGAGGCACAGAGGCATTTTCTCTATTTCCCAGTGTACAACTTAAGATGTCAAGAAAAAAACTGCCCATTATCCCCAGGATCTCTGCCCTATTCACAGTCTAACTTTCCACAGGCTAAGCCCTGAGATCAGGAGGTTATTAAGGAAAAGTGATATTTACAGGTCAAACCTCCACACCAGTCTGGAAAGTAGTTCAGGAGATTGTTTTCCCCAGTGGTTCCAAGAGAAAAAGTATAGATCCCTAGAGTTTAATGTTCTTGAAAGAATCCATGAAGGTATTATGAAATACACATGCCATAAAATGCTTCACCTGACCTCAAGGCTCTAGTTAGTTATGATATTTATTGAGTGGTTACTATGTGCCAGGCATTCTGCTAGATGCTTTGTGTGCTACATAAAAATATATAATCTTCACCAGAAAACCTCAAGTAGGTATTACGATTCTCATTTTAGAGATCAGCAAACTGATTCTCAGTGAGCTTAAGAACAGAACAAAGAACCAATCAGTGGTGCAACTAAGCTTCAATCCCAGGTTAGTTTTAATCCAAAGCCAGCACAAATTCCATTAAATCAACAACTTCTTGAGTATGCATGTGGCATGGGCAGGGGAGGGTATGGAACAACAGGAATTATCTTTAAGTTTTGCATTAAAACAAATCTTTAAGCCTAATATATTAATAAAGGCATCTGTAGCTGTGCATTTTCAAGCATCAGTGGTCAGATCAAAAGTATTTTTTAAGAAGAGCAAAGAATTATCCTGACAGCCCTGGACATGAGGCCAGCCAGGTGTGGGGGCTGAATCTCTTAAAGCATTTCAGCTGCACCCAGAAGGCAAAGAGCCAAGTATTTGTACACAGAGCAAAATATGTGTTTTCCCTCCAATGCCTGTGTCCCAACACCGATCAGGAAAGTTGACACCAGCCCATTTCCTAGGGAAGGTAACAAGCTCACTCCAGGACACTTTGACCCCTTTCCACCTAGATGCTTAGGCTTCCCTGACTGAGTAGTCCTCCTACTCCACCTGTTTGCTCTCATGAATCAATAGAGTTCATGGATAAATATGTTCAGGGTTATGGACTCAGATGACCCAGCCACCTCATATTCCTATCCTGGATGACTGTGTTCCAAGCACACCCCAGAATAATTGTCTTCAGGAGCACTTGTCCTCTTCTCATTTGTGTTCCTGATGTACCAGAAGGAGTCAGAAGTCCTTTCAGAGATGAACTTGCCTTATGTTGCATTTGTTCTAATCACACTGGACTTTGATTCCCAAACATACCTCACAGTTTTCAATTCCTCAGCCTTTGTGCACACCATTTCTTTCCATTGAGTGACCAAATTCTCTGTCTCCATTGAATAATATGCAAATCCATTTTCCTTTTTAACATCAAACCATCAGTCTTACGATGGCAAACACTGGGTTAGAGAACTTGACTTGGACCTGTGACCCAAGCCTAGACCTTGCCATCCACCCAAGGGGAGATTTAGATACTGCTCCAGAAAACTGCAACCAAGTAAAATAAAAAATGCAGAAAATGGAAGTCTGTTTTTATAGTCTGTGGTGGGGATAAATAAAATGATTACATTTTAAAATTGGATTTTCTCTGATAACCAGAACTGGGGATCCTTTTTGAGTGACTTCTTTCATTTATATCAAACCTAGAAATGTGACAGCTTTAGGTCTGCTTCCTAATCTACATACAATTTTGCTCATGAATCTATATATAAGATGTTTACCAGAAAATTTATTATTTTGACCTGTTATTGCTTTATAACCTTAATATTTTTAGAATTAATATCTAGGAAAAATGTATAATTGTGATATTATGGGTGAGTGCTACACTAAATGCCATACTTCAAAGTAATAGCAGCTAACATTTATTTAGCATTCACTATTATGCCATGTACTGTTTTGTACACTTTATACAGATTAGGTTGTTAATTAATCCTATTGATTAATTTATTCCTATTCATTAATTCACTTATTGCCTAAGATTGGTACTAAATTATCCCCATGTGATAGCTCAGCACAGAGAGGTCAAATGCATTTCCCAAGGACATGCACAGTCAGACCTCAGAGTTCTTATTCTTAACACTACGTGACGTATGTCTTCAATTTTCAAATTCTCCAACACTACATTACGATTGCTTTTGCTTCTGCTAGCATACCACAAAATCCAATGATGCCCAAGGAAGTATTAGTAACAATAAACAGAGTTTAAATAAAGTTTACTTATTCATTCATTCTCACATCAGTTAACATTCATCCACTGTCTACTAAGAGTGGCCAGTCTGTGCCAGGTATACAAGAGACAAAAATGAGTAAAACAGAATTCTGGTTTCAAGGAATTCAGTTAAGTGGTGAAACGCTAAGAAGTCTGAGGTCTATAACCCATTGCTTTATGCTTCTTGCTCTCAGCAACATTTTCCTGCCTTCCACCTTCTCTAGCCCTTCTGATTTTAACATCACTCCAGGTAACTGGTCATTTCATATTGTTAGCAACGCTGAAAAACCAAACTTTACATAAAAAGAACACAATTCCTACTCTACTATCAGTTTCAAAGCAAATTCTCACCTAATTTACACTTATTTATTTATATGCCATGTTCATTGCAGCTTGATTTGCATTGAGTGTTCTATTCACAATAACTTGCAAAGGAGGCATCATTATCCACTACTTTTCAAAACAGCAATCTTGGGGAAGCTCAGATAAGCTAGTTGGCCTTCCCAGGTCACAAGTAGCAGAGCTAGGAGTTATCTGACTAAAAATCCAAACTCTTTCCACCAGACTGTGGTGCCTCTTCTTCAAACAATCTTTATGTATCTGGTCCTTTTTTCCTGAGTGTTGTTGGGCTCTGAATGTCTGCTTCCCTTCATTCCTTGGTAAGTGGTTTGAGCAAACTTCTATGATACCACATATATAACACTGGACTCAACTGACCACAGAGGCAACTTGAAGGTTTTCTTTGCCTGCTCTCCTGTTAAGGGTGGAGGGAGCCTGAAGCAGCCAGATCCCTTCTTCTCTCATCTGACCCCACCCTGACCTCCTTGGAGATGTCCAGAGCCAAACCCACTTCCTAAGCATCAAGCAGCCTCAGCCAAAACCTGTGTCTATGTAAGGAGCATGTGTCTGTATCTTCACTTGTTCAGGCTGCTATAATAAAGGACTATAAACTGGAGGGCTTATAAACAACAGAAATTTATTTCTCATAGTTCTGCAAGCTGGGAAGTTCAAGATTAAGGCACCAACAGATTTGGTGTCGGGTGAGGGCCTGCCTTCTCGTTTCATAGATGGTGGCTTCTAGCAGCGTCCTCACATGGCACAAGGGACAAATGAATGCTTTTGGGTCTTACTTATGTGGGCACTAATATCATTATGAGGGCTCCTATCTCATGACCTAATCACTTCCCAAAAGGCCCCACCATCTAATACCATCACCCTCAGGGTTAGGATTTTAATATACAAATTTTCAAACCATAGTGGTTTCTATGTGTACGAGAAGGGAGAATGGCTATATGAAAATTCTTTTGCCCCCAGGATGGGGTATGATCTACATCCTCTCAGCTCTTGAGCAGCAGCCCTGGCTTGCTCCCCCATCTTTCCTCCCTCTTCACAGAACATACCCATCACTGTCACTCTCTCCTTGACAGGCTGGGACCAGGAAGATGGTGTGGGGCCAACCCTACCACACTTGCTTCCCCTCTCAGGTATAGTAAAGTGGTCTGGCTTTCCTTTTTATTGGTTTCTTACTACAAATTTTCCTGTCATTTCCTATTTCGACCTCTTTTATCTAAGCCTGGAATGCAGTCAGCACATGTTATCCTTATTCAAATTTCATACTTCAATATGAAATGATTGGGCTGTTAAATTCAGTCTTTCAGACACATTCTTAACAGTATGTAGCCTACTAATACAGCTGAAAGCATTGGCGTCTAGCCCTGGACATCCAAAATGGAAGACTGCTTCCATTAAAGAGAAAGGAGACCACTCATTGCACAAAGAGTAGAGAATGACCCTGTTATACCTTATCTTGAATCTGAATTCTTAACACTGAATTCTGCTTTTCACCATGACCTGAGTCTCATTTTGCAGGACTCAGGCTTTCAGACATGTACTGACACACTGTTTCTTTTTGTGAGTCTGTGCTTTGCTACACATGCAAGTACACACACACATCCCTACCTTCTCTACAATACCTGCATACTGAGTAAAAGAATTCAGGTAATAAGTAGCCCCAACATTTCTTAAGTGCATGTGAGTTTGTAAGGAACTTTACCTGTATCATCTCAACAAACCCTCAGAATGACATAAGTATCCCCTTAAAAAAAGGAAGAGTCTATTCCTTAACAAGGTCAAATAACAAAGTGTAACAAAGACATGTACCAAAAAAAGAGCTGGGAATGGGCATTTCAATATAAACCTGTGCTTTTGACTACCACAGTGCACCGCCAGTCAATCTGCAAGCAGAATTACTTGCAAATGGAAAGTACAGTGTAAAAGCACAAGGTAATCAACGTTTATTGAGAACCTACTACACCTCTGATACTGTATTTAACATTGTATGTGCTTCAAACAATTTAAGCCTACAGGATCAGGTATTAAGTGTATTCATGTGTCTGATGCTCATAAAATTTGTCATATATTAATAAGAGGATGTTTGGAGTCCATACTCATGAGGAAGAAGGCTGTGACTAATTTCAAAGCTGACTTTAGGATTAGAAAGTTTATTGGGTAGAAGACTTTCTCTGCTCCTGTATTTCTTCCACATTGACCTCTGGGATTCTGTGATAAGATTCACTCATATGAGGAAGGCTTCACCTTATTTCTGTAACAAATGACTAAACTATGATTTTTTTTAGAAGATGCATCATCTCAACAACTAGTATATTGTCTAAAACTAAAATGAGCTCAAATAAATATTGGATAAATAAATGAGCGAATATGTATTTCTGGTAAGTATTAACATGTTCAATCCCAACACCTTTGTGCAAGTTTTTGTTAAATGGGTCCCTTGATTGCCTGTATCAAATATCATCTCACACACTTGTTAAAATCAATTCATCTGCACCTCCCAGACCTCTTGAATCAGAGTCTCTGAATTGAATCTCAAAGGCCTACATTTTAATAAGTCGTAGCATATAAATGTTGTTTAAATTTATATGCTAAAAGCATATAAAATTTCCAAAGCATACAAAATTTGTGGCCTGGACTGTGGAGCAAATCGACTTAGCAAACAAATTTTCTTTGGGAAATACAGGCCTGGGGTAAGGCTAGGACCTCAAGCTTTTGGAAGAATATTTTAAAAGGGTAAAGGTGAGCTGGAAGTTGAACTACATCAACATCTAACCTGTGCCCAAGCTGATCAACAATTTGGAAATTGGTGAATTGCCTTGATTTATTCTTGATTCTTTTTCAACCCTAATTAACATTTATTTGATTTTTAAATTAACTGTAATTTTATTAAAGGAATACATATAATTTAAAATATCAAATTGTGCTAATAGGTTTAGTAAGAAAAACAGTCCCCTCTACTTCTTTTCTTATATATCCTCCTCCCTAAAGGTAACCACTTTTAACTTTTTTAAAGATTTCCTTAAGAATTTACCCTCGTTTATCTAAAACTACATGTATTTACTCTCATATCATAATTCATCACATTTAGATTTTCTTTGTATCTGTGTTGATACATTTTTATGTATTTTGATAAATGAGAATTTTTGCTCTCTTGCACTCCCTCTTCTCTACCATATGGCTATAACATGGTATCTTAATTATTAGATAATGCAAATATTATTCATTGCTCAGTCAAGTGATATATACTATGGTTACACACCTTGTATCATACACCTTTTTTTCCCTGGAGTTAAGAGTTCCACCGTTTTTTAAAAATTCTGTTTGTTTATTCACATCTCTAATTAAACCTCCTTTTACCTACCAAACTTTTTGAAATATGCCCCTTAATCACTTTTGAACACGATTAAGTTCATTGGATAATTTATCATTTCTCTTTTAATGGATATGATCCTATTTGAATTTTCCACTTGACTGCTCCAGTCTATATATTAATACATTGCTCTTTTGAGTTTCACTTTTGTTACCCAGGAATTTTTCTTTGCAAATTTTCTTTCCTTCACTTCTGTATTAGATCCTGGTTCTGGTATATTTGTCTTTCTTGATTTACTCTTATTTTACTAGAAAACATCTTCCAGTAACTTACTGAAAAAAAGTGAATTCGAGTGAAAATTTTTGAAACCTTGCATATCTGAGAATACCTTTTTTCTAGCATCACATTAGATTTGTAATTGTTATGAGTAGAAGATTATGGATTGAAGATCACTTACTTCAAAATTTCAAAGGCACCATTGTTATCTATTTTTCAACCAAAAATGTTTTTTGAATGTTTGAATCCTTTTTTCGATTTTCTATTCTTGGAATAATTTTTTTTTTTTTTTTTTTTTTTTTTTTTGAGACTGAGTCTCTGTCACTCAGGCTGGAGTGCAGTGGCGCGATCTCGGCTCACTGCAACCTCTGCTACCCGGGTTCACACCATTCTCCTGCCTCAGCCTCCCAAGTAGCTGGGACTACAGGCGCCCACCACCATGCCCAGCTAATTTTTTGTATTTTTAGTAGAAACGTGGTTTCACTGTGTTAGCCAGAATGGTCTCGATCTCCTGACCTCATAATCTGCCCGCCTTGGCCTCCCAAAGTGCTAGGATAACAGGCATGAGCCACCGCGGCCGGCCTGTTGGAAGACTTTTTGAAGCTTGTTTTTATTGTGAATGTCTTGGTGTCAGTACTCAGTGGGCCCCATTCATTTGAAGATATTTATCCTTTGGTTCTCTTGTTTTGTTTCTGTGCTCATTTTTCTCTTGTTTCTCTGCTTATTTTTTTCATAATTTCTACTAGATGTATCCTCTAATTACCTTATTCTCAGTCACTTTTTGTCCATCTATTTGTTTATTTCTGAATAATATTATCTAAAATTTAGTGATTTTTAAAATTTTAAGTTATTATATTTTTAATTCCTAAATGTTCCAATTCATTCTCAGATTATCCTTTTTAAAAATATCCTGTTCCAGAGTTCAGATATCTCCTAGTTTTCTCAAAGATAAACTATGTATTTATTTTTAAAATTTTTTCTTATGTTGGGAGATTTTTAAGGGATGGAATTAGAAAGTTCCTTACTTCAAAATTTTGAAACCAGATGTCTTGAATTTGATTTTAAGAAATTTTACCTTAATTAGAAATGGTTCCCAAACATTATTCACTAATATAGTCACCTAAAAAGCTCAAGGACATCATTGGGTCTTATCTCAGATGTATCAAATCAGAAATCTCATAGGGGAAGATCCAGAAATCTGCTTTGTTTTGTTTGTGTCCCAGATGACTACAAGGCCAAGTTGGCAAATTACTGCATGGATATTTTGTTGTGTTCTTAACCCTTCTCATGTGATGGTGACTAAACCTTTTTATCTGTTTCTCACAACAATATTCCCTCCAGACTAGCTTGTTCACAATTTGGAACAGTAGGGAAGGATTGCAGCGATGTCAAAGGTCTATTGCATCACTTTGTTATTGAATGTACCCATAAAACTGCACGTCTCCTTTGCCTTACATTCTATTTACCATAGGTCAGAAGGTCTTTATCTAGTATGACACCATTTTATTTTTCTTTGTCCAGCATCATCCTGTGCCACTCTCTTCCCTTTTATCCATAAGGTTCCTCTGAACACTAATGAATATATATTCTGTATTCCAGCCACAGTGATCTTCCTGCCTTCATTCTATCATAACGCATGCTATCATATCTCGTCTTTCCACTTATTGCAACAATAAATAGATTACTATTCCCTGTGCTACATCTTTCTAAAAAGTCCAGAATAATATGTGGGATAGATTAGGAGAAGGAGCTTCAATGTACGTGGACCCCGTTTTCTGTTTGTTTCATCCCCTTAACCCACACACACAGATCTCCATCTTTGTTCATTTGGTTCTAATATGATGCTCACCAAAAATGTATGTCTCTTTATCACAGTCACCTGGAGTTACAGCCCTTAAGAACAACATGCTTGAAATCAATGTTTCTTATGAGAGACTAACGCTTAAAACTGCACAACGAATTTTATTCTCTCAGCCTTGCAACTGCTGGAGAAATTAAGACATTATAGTTATTAGTCTGATCTTGAAACTCCATTATAAATAAAATGTGACAGCAGATTTAATTGTTGAGAATCAGATCCTTAGGTTCCTTAGAACAATACTCTACCAGGAAATTTGCTGGAAAAACTAAGTGCTTTTATGGCAAATAGATCTGTCCTGCCTCTCTTCTCATTGCAAACAGAGTCCAGTATGCATGTAACCTAATGTCAGCCCCTCATCCACTCACCAGGCAAAATTCCAAGGACGTGAAGTCAAAGTTGTCATCCTGTGATACACAACTGAATTACACTTTCCTTTGCCACACATAAAAGGGGGCAAAGGTGGAAAATAGGCTGGGCTTAGAAATAAAAAAGGACACTGTCATTTTGTAGGGAATTTGAATTAGAATAGGGTCATCATGAAATGACACTTTCAATGACCAATTCAGAGTAAATGAAAATACCAGATAGTGTTTGTAAAGCCACAACCTCTTGAAAAGCATTCTAAAGAAATTGCTTAAAGTGTCTATGTGTGCATAATTGTTTATTTCTCAGGAATATGGGCCAGTTCTCTCTGAGCACATACTTAAATCACAGCACACAGTAACATATAGGCCTGGGGGCAGTCAAAAACAAAACATGCAGTTCTCTTTGGAGGTCAAATTCCAAAGCTAAGAACTTTGGGAATAAGTCTAAATGTTCCCACCCTTGAGAATAGAGGCCTTAGGAGGACATGGTCATATAACCTAGAGGTTATTTACAGAAATACCCCAGGACCCTGTAGGAGTTAAAAAGACCACCTAAGAGAGCCTTGAAGATCCAGTTTCCCGTAAATAGGATTAATGAATTTGGAAGACAATGCAGTGCTAAGAGATGAGTCAACCTTTGAGCCATAACTTGAATAAAGGGGTAAAAAATTTCAGACTGTTTGTCCACTTGGTTTCCCCATCTCTGGTGCAGATGTGGCCCCCTCCCTAATGTGATTACTAACAGGTAATTCAGCACCAGGCAAGTGTGAGTTTCTGACAATTTGCAGAATTCTTACCAATCAGGAACTAGAAATCACTTGGGAATTTGAGTGAGAACTGGCTATTGAGGACCTAAATAAATCCTTATGGGATCAAATCAATAATATATATTTACATATCTAAATTTTCATATTAATAACTTGCCTATATTTGCAAACTATATAAGAATATAAAATGTATATAAAAATTAGTGCTTATAACATTTGTAACACTCTCCCATTTAATCCTCACTTCCATGTGGTCTCGGCAGAGATCATTAGTTCCATTTTATAAATGGGAAAGTTGAGGCCCAGGAAAGATTGAAAGGAATGATCTGAGATCCCATAGCTGAGACCCGAGATTCCAAACTGAGTTTTTAATCTCAGAATCAAAGTGGTTTTTTTAATCAAGGAAGAAAAATTCTATTTGAACCAATTCTAAATTTTTCCATGCTTTTTCTCACTTAAACCTTCACCTCACATCTTTTCACATGAAAATAATTGAACTATTTAAATAATTTAAGTATTTAGGGCTAAGGGAGACCATCCACGTTCCCAAATATCACACCACTAACACTGTGTTACAGCCATCTGCAAAAAACGGCCAATGTTAGGAACTGAGTCTTCACCTTTTACTAAATGTAAAGTGTTATTCCGGGAGAAGTAACATCCTACAGAATGCACAGCATTTTCAACATTTCCCCATTATGGGTTCCAAGCCTCTGCATTAATGCAAACATAGGGTCTGATATCCTTTAATATTAAATCCCCACTCTAGCCTCTCTAACAGAAAGTGGCCTTTGGGTGCCTGCCTGAAATAAATGGGGCTGGACAAGCACATTGGTCTTTTCTGGCACCCCAGAAACCAGAGATATTCCTCCCACAGTGATTTTGTGTGCAGCACTGAGTGCATGAATCTTGGATGTTGTTTCAAAAGGAACCATGAGCCATTTATTCTTAGCCTGAAATTGGCAGGCTTTACATTTTGGAGAATTTTTAATAGGACTAGCAGAGGAACCAACATTAGGGATTATTTTCTCAGTGTGGGGTTAGATGTGTAATGCATATGTTTGCCCTGAGGACCCCAAGCCACATACTGTAAAACTCTGTTAAAATGCCTTTCTCCGCAACTATTAACATTTTCCTGTGCATATTGTTCATTTATAATAGTCCCAGCCAAAAGTTTAGAAAGCTATGTTCCCCCATAGACCATTATTTTTGTGCTAATTAATTAGCAAAACCAATATCTCAGCTATGAGATTCCAAGCTCTAGCTACTCAGTTTGGCTGAAATCTGTTTTTCTAATTATTGACTACTTTCTGCTACTTTAAGTCCGCCACCTAAGTTCTTGGACAGAGTTAGCTTCTGGGAGCAGGGGATGTCTCCAATGGCAACACAGTTCCACACTGAGTGGTGGAGTGGGAGGGAGGGATTGCAGCTGTCGGAGTCACTGTGGATTTGGGAGGAAGTAAGAGGAAGAAAAAGAGGAGATTTGTAGGACAGACTTAAAAAGGAAAAGACTAAGACCTTTTGACAAAATTTCAGTGAGGTGCAATTCTCTAAAATTGCCAATACACTTCAACACTCTTAAGGGAAACATAGTATTAAAAATATATACAACAAGGAGATAATGAGTTAGACTCCTCTGGAAAATAATTCTGTATATATATTCTTGTGTTCTTAGGCTCTTGTTTGATTTTATTTCTGAATTCCTGGAGCTGGCTATATTTTTATTTCTAATTTGATAGGAATTTAGGCAGATTGTTTTCTCATTATTTCCAATATTTACAATTTACATTGCCTATCTGATTGCTTACATTTGGGGATATAGATATACAGATATGAATATACACACATATAAACAGATACAAATAGATATAATCTCTCATGGATTTTCTATATGATTATGATGGTTTTTATAAGGGTAAGAGGGAACAGAGCAGCTACTAATACTCTCTGAGCATAAACCATACCTCAGGGCACTGGGCTATGTGTTCCATCTCATTCTAATTTTATAACAACCAAAGAAGAATGATTATCCCTAGGTAACAGATGAGAATACTGAAGACTAGAGAGGTTGCATATGTGACTAAGGTCCTAGTATGTGGTAGAGATAAGACTTGAATACAGATTTGCCTAGAAGAACACTGAGGTTCTTTCTCCTAAAACATGTTTCTTGGAAAAACACTTGCACAACACATAGTATGCCTGCAGTTTGTTCCTAAAAGGAAAGTTCTCCTTTTAATTCCTTATTATGAACATTTACTTTTAACTCCTAAGACCAGTCTCTGAGTGTGTACAAAAGTATCATAAGACATTTTTACACCTGTCAAATGGGAAAGGTCATTTCTTAAGAGGAGCCAGCTATAAGTCAGGGTTTTTTTAATTAAAGAAGGAATTTTGGGGTGTGATAGGCAATAAAGAAGGGGAAAGTGTGTCAGAAACAAAACAGTTTGAAAAGGAAGAATCAGAGACCAAAGTTATGTTTCAAGGGTAGGGGGCAGGGTTGATGTTTGGTGGTTTCTTTTTTTGCTAAGGGCAATTTTTCCTAGGAATCCATCCCATCCTTCAATATTTGGTGCCCTTCTAGGCACACATTAAGATCAGAGATTCCCTAAGTTCACAATATAGCTCTACAGCAACTAATTCTCCAATAATCTGATAATTTACTCTATTAGTAATAATAACCAGCAAGGACTAGAAGCTTAACTTATTATTTTCCTCACTTCCAGATGATTTCTTTAGCTTTCAATAGAACCTTGAATGCTTTTGTCAGGAAAAATAACTCAACTGGCACCCCTTAAGGAATCATGAAGGAAATTTTGCCATCATTTGCATTTTGAGTATTTCCCAAATTTTAATTATCCTTGCTTGAACCACTTGTATGATTTTACCATCTTATATTACAGGTTTAGTGTCATATACTATTTTTTATATTGACCCCTACTTTTACTGATATATATTTGGTTCATTTGTTTTTAGATGATAACTGAGTGGTTTATTGAATTGTCTCAGCTTGGAGGAGTAAAAACATGTTATCGTTTTATTTTTCTCAAATCACTGCCCCTGGTACTATGTCAAATCTCTCTAACCCCTGGAAAAAGTATCGAATCCCGTCTTGGGCAGATATCAAAATCACTCAGGTGCTTTTGGTTATTAAAGTTGCAATTGTCCATTTTCAGTTTTTAGTTATGAGCCAGTATAAAATTTGTTTTTCTACTCTATTGAAACATATTGATTTAACCACTGCAGCCCAGGTTACTGGCATCAGACTTGAAGGAGAGGGCAAAATTGACTCTTACTCTTTTCACTGATCCTTGACCTGGAAATGCGGGCTATATTATCTGCTCCACCCTCCTCTCTACATTTGTAAGGCCCCATTCTGTAGACATCCTCTTGGAGTTAGCAGTCTCTGTTAGCTGGTAGTTATGAGACTTTCTGTGCAGGCACCAAGCAACTCTAGGCTCAATCTCTTCCAAATCTCTCCTGTTCTTTTCCCCATCAAAACACCACATGACGCCTGTAATCCCAGCACTTTGGGAGGCTGAGGCGGGCAGATCATGAGGTCACGAGATTGAGACCATCCTGGTTAACTGGTGAAACCCCGTCTCTACTAAAAATACAAAAATTAGCCGGGCGTGGTGGCAGGCGCCTGTGGTCCCAGCTACTCGGAAGGCTGAGACAGGAGAATGGCGTAAACCCGGGAGGTGGAGCTTGCAGTGAGCCGAGATCGTGCCACTGCACTCCAGCCTGGGCGACAGAGCGACTCTGTCTCAAAAAAAAACAAAAACAAAAACGCCACATGACATCTTTTAACACTTCAGTGGTTTTTAGTATATTCACTCTATTGTATAGTCATCACCACTGTGTGTTTTAAAAGAAAGTTTTATATCACAACTACAAAAATTTTTTTAAACGCATCATTTGTCCTAATTAGAAGGTAATAGAAAAACATTACAATGAAAACAAAACTGTGTTATTCATTCTTTGTTACTAAATAGTGCTGCCCGTTGAAGTCTTTGGGCTTGAGATATAGTCTCATTGCTAAGGAGAGATGTCATTGAGGGCTACCATTGATGTTGAGCAAGTGAAATTTTCTCCATTCTTATGAATCATCAAAAAGATTAAAGGTGAAAAAATATTTTTCAAACATGTGATTTCATAATTGAATTACTCACTGTCAAGTCCACTTAAAAATCACCAAAGACATGTATTGTACACTTGAAGAAAACATTGTGTTAGGTATTTCCTGCTGTGTTTAGAGTTGGTCTTCCTTTTTCCAGGATCCCTGTGCTTTCCTCATTTTCCTTAGCCCTTTTCATGTTTGCATCTCTACAGCTACACCATTCCAGCCATAGCAAATGGCACATGGGGAATAATTAAGGAACCCAGCCAACAACCAGAACTGAGGCCCCAGACATAGGGCTCCAGTTGAGTTGTCCCAGCATTTCCAGCCATTCCCGCCACCCCAGCCAAGATCCAGTCATTATGGAGCAGAGGCGAGTGACCAACTGTACCATTCCTTAATTACCGACTCACAAACTTGTAAGTATAGTAAAATGGTTATTGCTTCTTGGCACTAGATTTGGGAGTGATTTATTATACAAAATTAGATACCAAAACCAAAAATTCATAGGGTGACTGTTTACCCATGTTTGCCCAGAAAAGTCCCAGTATACACCTGTTGTCCCAACATAATTATGATTAGTGCTGGTTTCATTCACCCTTTAAGGCATCCCAGTTTGGATGACAGTTATATGTTCACTCCTCTAATATGCCATGTTCTGTACTCAAATTATGGTCTTGCCAAATGTCTAGTCTTCTAGTATCTTAAAGTTTGCATAACAGAGAGCCGAATGTTGCCTGCTTCTGAATTTGGACTACCAGTTGTGACTGAGCATACATATTGCTCTCAAGAAAAATTCAGAATTCTTTAAGTATGCCTGAAAGAAAACAGATACTTAAAATATATATTTATAAAAAGATTTCTCAACTGGTGACACTGAAAAGACCACATACCAAAATGTTATTTACATTGTGATACCTAGTAGCAGAAGAAACAGGTGTAAAGGAGAGCGAACAAAATTTTTTTGCCATGTTTCAGTCTTCATTGCCACACATTATTGAAAAAACCCAAACCAATAGACACTGTTTTCAAGACTAACAGCAAATTAAGCATTCAAAGACAAAGAGGGAAAATGTTGTTCACATTTACTAAAAGCTGTTACTTCTTCGCATCTATATAGCAAGCACAATTACATGTGCTATTTCATTTAATTTTCATGGCAAACCCGTGAGGTAGGTACTACTATCAACCCCATTTTACAGATGAAGAAATGGAGGCTTGGAGAGTTAAGTAATCTGCACACTTAATGTTGATAAATAGAGGTAGGATTTATACCCAGGCACTCTGATTCCAGATCCTGTTCTCTTAGTGTTTAGCACTTACTGCCTCTCTATTCAAATATAACAGAGAAATTAATTTGTAAGCATCAAATTAATTTGTAAGTATCATAAAATGCTAGATATAGTATGCATTATTTTGGGAATAACATGATTCTGTATTTTCTAATTATTTCCTTCTGGTGAATTTATTTCCCTTCTATTACAATCTGATCAGTCTTACAGGAAAGCAAAATCAAAGATTATTGTGTACATTGTCTGTGGTAAATAACAATTTTAAGATGCTTAACAACCTACCAATATTTAGCAATATTTCACTTAGATTATATACTAATTATACGTACATATTATACTGCTTAGAAAGTATATTATTTATAAGAGGCCATTGTTGAGGAGTGATTAGTTCTACAAGGGCTAGTCCTTGGGTTTGATATTTGTCATTTTTTTTCCTTTTCCTTTTAGCTGACATGTAGTACGTATACGTTTTTTATGGAATACAGAGTAAAATTGCAATACATGTATAAAATGTATTATGATTTAATCAGGGTAATTAGCATATCTATCACCTCAAACATTTATCATGTCTTTGTGTTGGAAACTTCAAAATCTTTTCTTCTAGCCGTTTGAAAATATACAATAAATTATTAGTAACTATGTTTACCTTACATTGCTACAGAACACTAGAACTTATTCCTTTCATCTAGGTATAATTTTGTATCTGTTAAACAACTCCTCCTCATCCTCCCCTCCCCATTCTACCCTTTCCAGACTCTAATAACCACAATTTTACTCTCTACTTCTTTGTTCAACATTTTTTTAGCTCCCATGTGAGTGACAGCATGCAGTACTTATCTTTTTGGACCTGACTTATTTCACCTAACATGATGTCCTCCTGACTCATCTATGTTGTTCCAAATGACAAGATTTCATTCTATGGCTAAGTAGTATTCTATTGGGTGTTTGTGTGTCTGTTCATGTATGTAATGTATGTATGTATATGGCATGTTGTCTTTACTCACTTAAGTTGATTTTATATCTTGGCTATTATGAATAGTGCTGCAATAAACATGGAGGTACAGATAGCTCTTCAATATACTGATTTCCTTTCCTTTGGATAAATACCCAGTAGTGAGATAGCTAGATCATATGGTAGTGTTATTTTTAGTTTTTTGAGAAACTTCCAAACTGTTTTCCATAATAGCTGTACTAATTTACATTCACACCAACGGCATATGAAAATTCCCTTTTTTCTGCATCCTTTTCAGCATTTGTTATATTTTTAAATAGTAGCCATTCTAACTGGGGTAAGACGTTAGACCATTGTGGTTTTGATTTGAATTTTCCTGATGATTAGTGATGTTGGGCATGTCTTCTATACTTCTTGGCGGTTTGTACGTCTTCTTTTGAGAAATATCCTTTCAAATCCTTTGCCCATTTTTAAATCAGATTTGGTTTTTTTCCTGCTGTTGAGTTTCTTGTATATCATGAATATTATATACAAGTTGTCCTATACCTGTGCCTCATCAGACAAATAATTCAGAAATATGTCCTCTTTACTCTGTTGATTGTTTCCTTTGCCATGCAGAAACATTTTAGTTTTATATAGTCATATTTGTCTATTTTTGGTTGCGTGTTCTTCTGAAGCCTTGCCCATGAAATCTTTGTCCAGAACAATGCCCTAATGTGTTTTCCCTATTTTTTCTAGTAGTTTTATAGTTTTGGGTCTTATATTTGTGTCTTTAACTTATTTTGAGTTGATTTTTGCATATGATGAAAGCCAGGGGTCTAGTTTCATTCTTCCGTATATGGATATCCCGTTTTCCTAGCACCATTTATTGAAGAAGGTATCCTTTTCTCAATGGATGTTCTTAGCATCTTTGTCAAAAATCAAGTTAGCTGTAAATATGCAAATTTATCTCTGAATTCTATATTCTGATCCTTTGGTTTTTATGTCTGTTTTTATGCCCATAACCAGGCTATTTCGGTTACTTTAGCTTTGTAGTATACTTTGAAGTCAGATGATGTGATGCCTCCAGCTTTGTTCTTTTGCTCAGTGTCTTTTGGTTCCATATAAGTTTTAGGATTTTTCTATTTCTCTAAGAAATGTCATAGGTATTTTGATAAAGATTACACTGAATCTGTATATTTCTTTGGGTAGTATAATGATTTTAATAATACCAATTCTTTTTGTGTTCTCTTCAAGTTTTTCATCAATGTTTTGTACTTTCATTGTAGATATCTTTCAACCCTTTGTTAAATTTATTTCTAGATTTTTTTTTTTTGTAGCTATTGTAGTGGAATTTTTTTTTCAGTTGGTTTGCTATTGGTTTATAAAAACACTACTGATTTGTGTATATTGATTTTCTATCCCACAATTTTCATGAATATGTTTACTAGTTCTAAGAGTTTCTGATGGAGTTTTTAGGATTGTCTATACATACGATAATGCCATCTATACAGTGGGACAACTTGACTTTCTCTTTTCCAATTTGGATACCCTTTATTTCTTTCTCTTGCCTAATTGCTTTGGCTAAGACGTTCAGTACTATGCTGAGTAAAAGTCATGAAAGTGAAAATCTTTGTCTTATTCCAGTTCTTAGAGGAAAAACTTTCAGCTTTTTCCTATTCAATACGATGCTAGCTCTGGGTTTGTCATATATGGCCTTTATTATGTTATGTCCCTTCTATACCTAATTTGTTGGGAGTTTTTATCATAAATAGATGTTGAATTTTATCAAATGTTTTTTTCTGAATCTATTAAGACGATCATATGGTTTTTCTCTTTTCTATTCTATTGATGTGATGTGTCATATTTATTGGTTCACATATGTTGAAACTTCTTGCATCCAGAGAATAAATCCCATGGTGTATTAGCTTTTGATGTGCTGTTGGATTCTATTTGCTGGTAATTTGTTGAAGATTTTTGAATTTATGTCCTTTTAGTCTGTTTTCTGTTGCTTTTAACAGAATACCCTGAAACTGGGTAATTTACAAATAAAATATTTATTTCTTACACTTACGGCAGTTGAGAAGTCCAAGGTCAAGGGGCTACATCTGTTGAGAGGCGCCTTGCTGATAGGAGCTCTCTTCAGAGTTCCAAGGTAGCACAGGACATTAAATGCCCAAAGGAGCTGCATATGCTAGTTCAGATCTTTCTTCCTCTTCTTATAAAGTCACTAGTTCCACTTCTATGATAATCCATTAATCTATTAACCGATTGATCCATGAATTAATCCATTCATGAGTGCAGAATCCTCATGACCCAACCACCTCTTAAAGACGCCATCTATCAACAGTGCCACAATGGAGATTAGGTTTTAACATCAGGCGGGGTGCAATGGCTCACACTTGTAATCCCAGCCTTTTGGGAGCCCGAAGCAAGTGGATCACTTGAGTCCAGGAGTTTGAAGCCAGCATGGACAACATGGCAACACTCTGTCTCTACAAAAACATTAGCCAGGTATGGTGTCTTGCACCTCAAGTCCCAGCTAACTGGGAGGCTGAGGTGGGAGGACTGCTTGAGCCCTGGAAGTTAAGGCTTCAGTGAGTCAATCATGCCACTGCACTCCTGCCTGCCTACAGAGTAAGACCCTATCTCAAAAAAAAAAAAAAAAAAGTTTTAACCTGAGTTTTGGAGGAGACAATCATGTAAACCATTGTATATGTTCATCAGAAATATGGGCCTGCTCTTTTCTTTTTTTGTTGTGCCCTTGTCTGGCTTTATCATCAGGATAATTCTAGCCTTGCAGAATGAGTTAGAAAGAATTTCCCCCACCTCTTCAATTTTTTGAAATAGTTAAAGAATTGGCGTTAGTTCTTCTGTAAAATTTGGTATACTTCACCAGGAAAGTCATCTCATCCTGGCCTTTTCCTCGTTGGGAGACGTTTTATTACTGATTCAATTTTGTTACTCATTATTGGCCTCTTCAGGTCTTCTATTACTTTCTGGTTTAGTCTTGGTAGGTTATATGTGTCCAGGAATTTATCCATTTCCTCTGGATTTCTCAAGTTGTTGGCATATAGTTGTACATAATAGTCTCTAATGAGTCTTTGTATTTCCGTGGTATCAGATGTCATGTCTCCTTTTTTTGTTCATGATTTTATTTGTGTATTCTCTCTTTTTCTTAATCTAATGAATAGTTTGCCAATTTTGGTCACCGTTTCAAAAAAAAAAAAAAAACAAAAAAACAAGTTTTCATTTTTCTGATGTATTATTTTCTCTTTCCCTACATGCATACCTCACTTTATTGTAGTTTGGTTTATTTCACCTCACAGATACTGTTGTTTGCAAATTGAATGTCTGACAACCCTTCATAAAAAGCAAGTCTATTGGCGCCATACTTCCAATAGCGTGTGCTCAGTTCATGTTTCCATGTCAGCATTTTTTAGCTATGAACCTTTTAATTAAAATACATACACATTTAGACATAGTGCTATTGCACATTTAACAGACTACTATAGTGTAAACATAACTTTTATATGCACTTGGAAGCCAAAAAGTTGTTGACTCACTTTATTGTGATATTCACAATATTGAGGTGGTCTGGAACTAAACTGTAATATCTTTGATATATGCCTATATTTCATTTTTAATTCTGCTCTGACCTTTATTATTTCTTTCCATCTAATAATTCTGGGTTTGGCTCCTTCTTGCTTTTCTAGTTTCTTGAGGTGCATCATTAGGTTATTTGAAATCTTTCTACTTTTTTGATGTAGGTGTTTACTACTATAAAATTCCCTCTTGGCACTGCTTTTGCTGTATCACATAGGTTTTGGCATGTTGCGTTTCTCTTTTAAATTGTTTCAAGAAATTTTTGATTTCCTCAATTGTTTCATTGACCCCCGGTCATTCAGAAGCATGCTATTTAATTTACATGTATTTTTACAGTTTCCCAAAGTTTCTCTGGTTATTGATTTCTAGTTTTATTAAATTGTGGTCTGAGAAAAAACTTGATACAATTTCAAATTTTTTGAGTTCGGTAAGAGTTGTTTTGTGGCCTAACATATTTTATACTGGAGAATGTTCCTTGTGCCGATGAGAAGAATGTGTATTCTGCAGTTGTTGGATGGAATGTTCTGTAAATGTCTATTAGATCTACCACACAGTTTAAGTCTGATGTTTCTCTGTACATTTTTTTGTATAGATTATCTGTCCAATGCTGAAAGTGGAATGAATAAGTTCCCAATTCTTATTGCATTGGTGTCTATCTCTTTAGCCCTTATAATATTTGCATTATATATCTGGGTACTCTTGTGTTAGGTGCAAATATATTTACAATTATTATATCTTCTTGATGAATTGATTTCTTTATCATTGTATAATGACCTTTTTGTTCTTTGCTTATAGTCTGTTGTGTCTGATGTAAATATAGCTACTCCTGTACACTTTCGGTTTCCATTAGCATGGAATGTCTTTTACCATCCCTTCACTTTCATTCCACATGTTTCTTTATAGGGAAATGTGTTTCTTGTAGGCAGCAGTTAGTTTTGTTTTGTTTTCAAATCCACTCAGCCAGTCTATAACTTTTAATTGGGAATTTAAACTGTTTACATTCAAAGTTGTTATTGACAGGTAAGGACTTACTCTTGTCATTTTGTTAATTTCTTCTATTATTTTGTATATGTTTGTTTCTTTATTCCTTCCTTGATATCTTATTATTTATCTTTGCAGTTGGGCATTTTCTGTAGTAACAACATTTGATTTCTTTCCCTTTCTTATTTGCATATCTGCTCTGAGCTTTTTACAGGTATACCTTGAAGACAATGCAGGTTTGGTTCTGGCCCGCTGCAATAAAGGAAATGTCACAATAGAACAAGTCACATTGGATTTTTAGTTTCTCAGTACATACAACAGTTATGTTGAGCCTATCCTGTAGTCTATTATGTGTGCAATAGCATTTTTTTAATGAAAAAATGCTCAAAAATGCCAACAATCACCCAATCCATCAGTGAGTCATAATCTATTTACTGGTCAAGGTATCTTGCCTCATTGTTGATGGCTGTTGACTGATCAGGGTGGTGATTGCTAAAGATTGGGGTTGTTGTGGCAATTTATGAAAATAAGGTACAAACTAAGTATGCTGCATTAATTCACTCTTCTTTTCATAAAAGATTTCTCTTTAGCCTGTGATGCTGTTTGATAACATTTTACCCATAGAACGGCCTTTAAAATTAAGGTCAATCCTCTCGAATCCTGCCTCTGCTCTATCAGCTAAGTTTATGTACTATTCTAAATTTGCTGTTGTCACTTCAACAGTGTTTACAGCATCTTCACCCATAATGTATTCCATCTCAATAAACCATTTTTTGCTCATCCACAAGAAGTAACTTCTCATCTGTTCAAGTCGTATCATGATATTGCAACAATTCAGTCACATTCTCATGCTCTACTTCTACTTCTCTTGCTATTTCTATCACATCTGTAACATCAAAGTTACATCAAAGATCACTAATCACATACTACCATAACAGATAAAATAACAGAAGTTTGAAATATTGTGAGAATTACCAAAATGTGGACAATGAGCACATGCTGTTGGAAAAATGTTACCAGTAGACTTGTTCAATGCAGGGTTGCCATAAACTTTCAATCTGTAAAAATGCATTACCTGTGATGTACAATAAAATGAAGTATGCTTATACTTTTGTGTGATTTCATGATGGTAACTATCATCCTTTCACTTCCAGATGTAGAACTCCCTTAAGCATTCCTTGTAGGGCCAGTCTAGTGGTGATGAATTTTCTCTGTTTTTGCCAGTCTGGAAGACTTTAGCTCTCCTTAATTTCTAAATGATAGTTTTCCTAAGTAAAATATTCTTGGCTGACAGGTTTTTTGTTTGTGGTTTGTTTTTGAGACATGGTCTGGCTGTGACCCAGGCTGGAATGCAGTGGCACAATCTCAGCTCACTTCAACCTCCACCACCTGGGCTCAAGTGATCCTCCCAGCTAAGCCCCCTGAGTAGCTAGAACTAAGGCACACACCACCATGCCCAACTAATTTTTGTGTTTTTTGTAGCGATGGGGTCTTGCCATGTTGCCCAGGCTGGTTTCAACTCCTGAGCTCAAACAATCTGTCCGCCTCAGCCTCCCAAAGTACTAGGATTGCAGGCATGAGCCACCATGCCCAGCCTTTTTCTTTCAGAACTATAAATATATTATTCCAATCTGTCCTATCCTATAAGATTTCCATTGAGAAATCTTCTGTTAGTTTGATGGGAGTTCCCTTATATGAGATGATGTTTTTCTCTTGCTGTTTTTAGAAATCTCCATCTTCGACTTTGAGCAGGTTGACTATTACGTGCCCCAGAGAAGACCTTTTGGGTTAAATTTATTTGGGGATATTTGAGCTTTCTGTATCTGGATATCTGTATTTCTTCCCAAACTTGGGAAATTTTTAGTTATTTCACTAAATAGATTTGCTATGTCTTCTTTCACCTTTTCTTCTGAAACTCCCGAAATATAAATATTTGTTCACTTAATGGTATTCAGATTCCCAGGTACACATGGTCACCAGTGATGGCACATCTGGGCAGATCAGTCTTTGGGCCTGCAGGCCGCTTGTTTAGATGTTGGCCCAGGTAGCAGTGAGCAAGGTAGGCAGGCAGGTTTTCAGGGACCTAGGCAGCATGCATGGCATCAGTGGGGGCAGTTGTAGCAATGAGCCAATCCTTGGGCCACTGGGTGATTTTTTGGCTGTAATCCATGTTAGCAGTATCTGCAAGTTTCTCAGTGACCTAGGGTATGGTTGTTTGTGGAGGCCACCAGCGGGCCATCGGTGTGTTGGGGGGCAGAGTCACTGTGGGTGACAATGGCCCCAAGCAGCCAGAGTGGGAAATGTACATTTCAGGTCATTATAACCTGGGGACAGCTTTCCTGATGTGCTTGACTGCCTGTTACCCAGGGTATAGGGCACTCCATGGGTTCAAGTGCCAGGAATGTAGCAGTACCACTAGGTCCAGCTGGTCTCATGACACTGCAGCCCTCTGAGTAGATGTGAGAGGATGCTGGCAGAAGTGTATGTGGAAATGCAGTGGCTATGGGTCCCAGGGCATGGTGTAGTCTGGTTGTTGCTCTGCTCTCAAAATGGTGCTGTGCTACAACAACCTGGGACCTGGGCAGGTTAGAGGGGCCCCACGATAAATTTCCTCTCTGGAATAATGCAATTGTGTGGACTCAAGGCACCTTCTTATCCCACTGCACATGTCTGTGGTAGAAAAACAGACTTCTGTGGATCTCCTGCTTACCCTTCCCCCATAATGGGGAGTCCCCACTTGACTTGGAACCAATCCTGGCCAGCTGCTTCACTTCCCTTTATATGCTGCTCTCACGTTTCTGTGCCTCAGAGGGTCTTTGTCACTTCTTTCCTGCATTCTGGTATTCTCCCTTAGATGCTGTAGACATGTGGTTATTTATATTTTGCTCCTTCTCTGTAAAGGAGGTAAGCACTGGGCACCTCTAGTCAGCCTCTTGATCTCAAATTTTTTAACAGAAACTTAACTGATAGGATATTCTCCTCATATTTTCTAGGACACTGAAAGTGATACAAAATTTATATTTGAGGCTGGGTGCAGCAGCTCATGCCTTTAATCCCAGCACTTTGGGAGGCTGAGGTGGGCAGATATCTGAGGTCAGGAGTTTGAGACCAGGCTGGCCAACGTGGTGAAACCCTGCCTCTACTAAGAATAGAAAAATTAGCTAGGCATGAAGGTGCATGCCTGTAATCCCAGCTACTTGGGAGGCTGAGGCAGGAGAATCCCTTGAACTGGGAGGTGGAGGTTACAGTGGGCTGAGATCGTACCACTGCACTCCAACCAGGGCAACAGAGAGACTCCATCTCAAAAATATATGTATATTTGAGTCTTAAAATAACAAAGAAGAATGAGAAATTATAAGGCGAAGGCTCAAGAAACTGAGTAGTTGAACGAAAATATATTTGTCCATATACAAATTGTTTTATTCAAGTATAGCCCACCTCAATGGAAGGTGGCATGTCTAGAATTACTGGTAAAAGTGGTTTTTAGTAATTTATAGGAAGAAACACAGCCTTGGTGTCTTTCAACATTAGGAAGAAAGAGTTCATCTTCAAACCTGTCCACCCCAAATCAGGACATCACTCTTTCCAAGAAAAAGAACCAAGCACACAAGTACACATCCCTTTTCATTGCTGTAACATATAGGATGGGACTCTGTTTTGGCCAGAACAAAAAGGCAGAACAGAGAGCACTTGTATTAGAGGCAGAGAGATAATGTCAGGCTGTGCAGATAGTAAAAGAAGCCAGACATTATATAGAGTAATACAGTTGAATAATGACAGTGATATTAAAATAGAGAGCCTTCTATGGCCATAAGCAGTACTGAGTGCTTGAGATATAATAATCCATTAAGTCCTTTTAACAACCCTAGGTGTTAAGGATCCTTTCTTGTCCCCATTTTATAGACTAAGAAACTGAGATATGGAAAAGTTAAGTAAATTGCCTAAAATCAGAGAGCCAGGATTTGGTCTAGATAGTCTGTGCTCATAACCACAGCACTATGCTAAACAAAGAACAGAGATTTCTCTAGGAAAGAACAAAGCTATTGCTTTACCTCGTATAAGATTTTTTTTTAATCCAAATTCATGGGATAAGGCATAAAGAAGATGGAGGGGGAGATTAGAAATAAGTATCAGGACCTTAGAGAACCATATCTATAATGCATTCTGTAGCGTTACGTTTACATACACTATATTTTGTGTGATCATAATATGGACCCTTCTGTCTCTCTGGCTGTGTTCTGTATTTCAGAAAGTGATTCAGAAAGACCTCTATGTCATAATAGTTTCAAGCTTAATTCAAGCCAACCATCCAGTGTGGTTTGCTTTTAAGTTCAGATGGGCAAACAGTATTAAGATGATGGGGAGGAGAGGAGGGAACTTATTTTATTCATTGTCGTGATAGATATAATTAAGTTGTAAATAACTCAGAAGTACCAAAGGAAAACTGTTGCAATCATAAACAATGATTAAACTGAGCCTAAAAGAGACCAAAAAGAATCAGGCTTTCTGAACAGAACAGAAGGCTACACAGAAACTGTCTTTAAATGTGAGAGCAAACATATACATAAACTGGTGACATTCAACTTCAGGATGAATTCCTTACTCCAGATTTTGTAAAGCATGGAAACGCAGTGACTTCATATTTTCAATTTTTTAAAGAAAAGAATACATAGCCCTGGAGTGATTTTAATACATTCTTTGAGACTGGGACTTGATTAGACGGCATTTCAAGGTCCTGCAAATGCTGATCATGATGGAACCTAACTCCTCTACATATAGCCACAGCAAACGTTGGCAGGCGCTCTGATGGTAGGTACTGCTGCTCCATTGCTCCACAGGCCATTATTACAACCCCAACAGTGCCAAGAGCAGATGTGTGTGCTTTTTTTTTTTTTTTTTTTTTTCTTTTGTTGTCGGTGGCATGGAGTCTTATATCCCATAAATGTAAACTAGGTTTAATTTGGACTTTTAGTTAGAAAAGAAAAGTTGGTTCTTAAGGGGAAAGATTTCTAAGGACCTCCCTTCAATACTATATAGCAAAAACACAGAACATGCCATATGAACCTCACTTGGGAAATTTAAATAAGGAGCTTTAGAAACATAACGTGATTTGGCAAGAACGTAATTTGAATGTGGTTGTGAGGTCCCACTAGCAACATATGCTTTTACTAAGCTGTACTATTCCTTTCTTTCACAGTCTGAGCTTTTAAAATGTTACTTTATATTTTCTATGATTATCATTCAGAACCAAAACCAAAGTAGTTAACTCTGAATAAAACTATCCTATTATAAAATTAGAGCTCATCCTGAGGAAGAGAGGTGGGGGGAATGTTTAAATGTGACCCCTTTCTCTTCTCTCCACCCCCCTCCAAATACACTCATAAAAACTAAAACCGTGATGGGGGGAATGGAGAAGTCTGTTTATGATTATGAATTGAACTTTGAACCATTCCTATTGTTCCTGCCAAGGATTTTTGAATGCTAATGTTAAAAGATATATATAAAGTAAGATCTGCTAAGGTATTTTAAGAGTCTACAGTAATGCACCAAGCTTTTTTCCTTGCTTCATTGTTAAAGATAATATGCCTTTCTAACAAAAATGCTTTCAAGATGTAACCATATTTTGAAATGAATATCATAATACATCCTTTGCAAGCCTGGAATTTGGAAACAAAGAACTTGCTTTAATCTGTTTTTCTTCTTACCTGATAAGCAGGATGACAGCGCTGCTGGAGGAGGTTTAGACCCGTCCCCAGTCTCACTTGCTTTTCTTCCTCGTTCTTCATCATGTGGGCCCTGACAACCTTTCTTTCTGAAGCTACATAAATTAAACAGGACTAAGACTATCAACTTTTGTACCAGCTCCAAAACAAGCCAAGACAAGAAAGAATCCTCCAGTTGATCGACAGACTTCCAGTATTTCTGCTAAACTGGTAGAGCAGTAAAGTCTCCATGTTTTCCTCTCCACTGAAATAACATCAGAGGTTGGATCCTTGGCTGTCTTTAATGTTTTCCCTTTTATGTAGCTAAAAAAGATATTTCAAATGATGTAGAATGAAAAAATAAGCCAACTTTATATTCTTCTTTATTGTTCATTCCTTCTATTTCACAAATACTTCCAGTCTTGGGGTATCAGCTCCCTTGAAAGTCAGATCTAAGAACCTCAGCACAGCAAGCCCTGAAGTGGCCTGAAGTTCATCACAAAGCAGTGAACTCTGCTACTTGAAATGATCTTCAAACACTGATGAGTTGATCTTTCCTTTATGAAGTCTGGATCAACAATAATTTGTGACTTTTCAAATAGGTACCTAAAGGATGGTTTATAATAGGTAATCAAAGGAAAAGGGTGGTATGCTTCAATTTGCAAAGTAAATGATACATCAGTAGAGCCATCTGATTAGAAGATATAATTAGTGAAGGCAATAACATGAAGGATCTAACAGCTCCTAAGAAAATCAGCAGATAGAAGGGTCCCAATATATTTTAGTTGAAACTGGATCTTAGATCTGACTTTAAAATCTAGGTTTCTGTGTGGACCTTAAGAAAAACTTCTATCAGTTTTCCTAAGAGAGGTTTTGGTAAAGATTTCCAGCCTTGAGAGGAAGGCTTAAGAATCTAATTTTTTCATGAAGAACATTAGCCACCATAAAAAACTTTCCATTGTCAACACCCTTCAGCCTTCTAGAAAGAAGAACACTGCTATGAATTGTAAAGCCTACCAATCTTCTCCAGCAGTGTACAGCATTGCATTAGAGGAAATTTGATCTCAACAGAATAAATCTCTATTATTTCCAACAGACATAAGAACTTACATATGGGAAATTTCTAAGATTATTTGGGGGTTTTGGCATCTTTCTCCTACATTCTGCCTAATTTATGGTGGTATCTGGGTTCCAACGAAGACCTCCTCCATGGGAAGCCAATGGGCCCCTCTTCTTATTCCACTCAGAATTAAAACATTGGCAATATTATTCCAAGATTGTGGGATTTCACAAAACCACTGTATTACCAGACAGTTATGCATGCAATAATGTCTAATTGGCTAACTCCAGGAACAATAGATGGACAATTGTTATAGTTATATTCTGATGAATTCAGGCTAAATGTGGCTTGAATCAAGGACTATGGTGACCCTAAAATTATAATGTTAAAAACAAAAATGCAAAACTAGTAGTTTTGTATCTTGTTCTTTCCTCTCATATCTGTGGACATTTAAAAAAAAAAGCCCATGAAACTTTTCACTAGTCTGAAATGGTATAGGTTGGAGAAGGTTTTAGACATTTTGGACTTAATAGACAAAAATAACAGTTAAAATGTATTAAGCAATTTACATATATTACCAAGCCATTATCAAAACTACTCTATGAAATAAGTGCAAATGGTATCCCCCTTTATGAATGAGAACACTGAGGCTTTGAAAAGTTGAGTGAATCAATCACTTACAGCGAGTAAATGACAGACCTATTTCTAAATCATGGTTATTTTTACATGTGTTTAGACTTCTAAAAACAGTGACTTGGAAAGTGTATTTGTATGAATGAGTGTGTGTATGTGCACATGCTCGTCAGAGAGGGAAAGATTGAGAGACTCTCTCTTGCCCCTCTTTGCTTTCTTATTAGTACCATCTATAATACCAAGTCTTTTGACCCAGCAATCCCATTACTGGGCATCTACCCAAACAATTATAAATCTCCTCTGATAAATACATGTGCACACATATGTTTACTGCGGCACTATTCACAACAGCAAAGACTTGGAACCAACCCAAATGTCCATCAATGACAGACTGGATTAAGAAAATGTGGCACATATACACCATGGAATATTATGCAGCCATAAAAAAGGATGAGTTCATGTCCTTTGCAGGGACATGGATAAAGCTGGAAATCATCATACTCAGCAAACTATCAGAAGATCAGAAAACCAAACACCACATAGTCTCACTCATAAGTGGGAGTTGAACAATGAGAACACATGGACACAGGGAGGGGAACATCACACACTGGGGCCTGTTGGGGTGTGGGGGGCTAGGGGAGGTATAACATTAACAGAAATACCTAATGTAGGTGACGGGTTGATGGGTGCAGCAAACCACAATAACGTGTGTTTATCTATGTTAAAAAACAGCACGTTCTGCACATGTAACCCACAACTTAAAGTATAATAAAAATAAATAAAATAAAATACCAAGTCTTTGGTGAATTGGAATCCTGGGCTTATAAACTACGCCCAACATTGCTTAATTAATCCCTATCCCCCATGGGGTATTGTGTTATGACTTATGACAGCACTGTCCAGAGCAGCTTCGTGGCAGAACGAAACCCAAAGGAAGAAAAACCTCTAAGAGAATTTAAAACAAACAAACAACAACAACAAACACCACCAAAGGGAAATAGCATAATCAAGAACATGCTTCCTTGGCGTTCCCTCCTTAGGGTTCCCGAAGTACCCACTGTCCACCGCGAATTTCACATTTCTCAGTGTGGGCAAGAACTGAGTAACATGTCCTTCTACCACTTATTCCAGAGAAATCAGTATTTAGTAGATACATGTTCACCATTCTAGCCAACCATAATGAGAAATATGTCATAGCCAGTTGACTATGACAAAATAAAAATAGAATGTGTCAAAATTGAAGGAAGAGTCTGGTGTGACTTACATTTTTACCTTCACAGAACATGACGTGTTCAAAGTACATTCAAGTATTGTGTTGAATGTCCAACAGGAATCACTTTTTGTACATCACTACTCCTGAAAATGACAAGAGAAGCAGAAAGAAAAGGGTTAAGAAGAATTAAGACAGAACATGAGATGAAACAATGATAAGGCATCACTCTGATAGGCAAGACAGGATACTATAGAAGATAATAAGTGATTTTTGGAGCAAGAAGAACTAGGTGCAAATCCCCGTGTTAATACCTATTAGTTGTATATCATTGAACATATTAGTTCACCTCTCAGTATCACTTCTAACTTCAAATATAGGAAATGACAATACCTAATTTGAAGAATTGTTAAATTGAACAAAATTTCCCTTATCCTCTGTGGGGAAATTTTTCACCAACATTCATTATCCTTTTCTTCCATAGCAACTGAGTTGTAATTGGAGTGTAGCTATCCAGCTAAAAACTACATGTTCAATCCTCCTACATCTTACAGTGTAGCGTGGCCATGTCATTGAGTTCTTGACAATTGAATGTGAATGAAACGTGTTTCTTCCCAGCTTGATCCATTGAATCTTGCACACACATTCTCTATACCATTTCATTATTTCTGCTGACTGGAATGGCCATCCCCAAAGCAACCCTGAGGACAATAAAGTTGCATTAGCCTATGCCCCAGGAAAATGGCATAGTGATGAGAGCTGCTGCTGAACTGTAACATCTTCCTAAGGCTATTTTGAGGCCAAAAAAGTATAAATTCTTCAAGGTATTAAATTATCATTGAGTTTGTTTTTATAGTAGTTTAGACTACCTTAACTAATATACCTGGGCAATTTAAGGATTGCAAGTAGTACCACATAAAGCATAATTTCTGCCTTCAGGAGCTTGCAGTCTAGTTGAAGATTTAAAGTGAACACACAGGAAATTGTACCCCAAGACAGTATGTGGACAAGGGTGAGCTAATGGCATTGGAAAACATCATTATATGTGTTCAACAAATAATTTCATTTTCCTGTTGCTCACCAAGGACTTCTACATTTCCTATATCTGTTTGTATCTGTGTGGGACAGTATGTCTAATGATGGCCAATAGAATGTGGAAGGAAGTCATATATATCAATTCTAAGCCTAGCTCTTCAAATGCCCAGTGAAATCCCCACACTGTCACTCCTTGTTCTACTGACTACAGAATCTCTATCAGAGGCCTCTGAATGGGCCTAGGGGATGCCATGGTGACAGGATCCAAGCTCCTCATTGAGGAGGGCAGCCAACAGAGCCACCTGGTCAAGAATATTGGTTCTGAAGCTTGCCTAAAAATGAAATCATCTTTATAATGTGATAAGCCACTGAGACTTGGGGTTGTTTAATATAGCCATTGGCCTAGCCAGTCCAATGTAATGATGGAGATAAGTAATCAGAAAAAGAAGCAAAGAAAATTCTTATGTGTGGGAATGATCGGAGGTGGTTTCTTCAGGGGTTAGTATTTGAGCTCATTTAGTTAGTAGAAATGGAAGAGAAGGACAGATGGTGAATGTCGTTACTAGTTTCAGATTTTATTGTGGTCACTTTCCCATCTTCTCCAGCCCAAACATTTACTGGATAAAGAATTTTCCATTTAACTTCTCAGATGCTGTTAAGACAAGAGCCCCTTCTTTTCTACTGGAATCTCATATAAAATCCTGATATTTAAACAGATACTAGTTTAGTTACTCTTACTGAAGTGAAAACAGGGCTAGTCTGACTTCTTGGCCAATTTCTTACTAATTACATGCCCCTAGATCACTCCCATGGAACCCTCAAATGCTGAGAAACAGAATTTGAGCACCAATGTATCAGAATACACTCAGATGTAATATAATAGGCTTGCTCTAGCTCTTCATGGGGGAACCGCAGTGTGCAATGGATTACAGAGGATGCAGCAGCAAACTGTGGAGTTGAGCAGAAAGCCAGTCTAATTACCCAAGAGAGACCACCCTTAAACAGTCCCATCAACAGAAGTAACAAACCCCATCTGTCTGTTTCTCTACTATATACATTCACTTTTTAAAGCTAAAGTTCTGCATGATTCTTTCCTATGAGAATGATAATTTAAAACTGAAGCTAAGATTTTCTCAAAACTAGCCAGTCTGGAGAGGATTCTGGGAAGATGGAGTAGGAAACACCAGGAATCTGTCTCCCCACATAGACAACAATTACACTAGCAGAATCTGTGTAATGTAATTATTTTGGAACTCTGGAGTCTTGCAACTTTTATGGGAAGGCTTTGGTAATAAGTTGCTTAGTTACCGATCAATTCAGTTTCCAGCACAGCACCTCCGCACTCTCACCACCAGCCCTGTAACAGGCAACTGTGCATGTAATCCTGGAGCAACTTGTGTACACCTAAAGGAAGCCAGGGTGGGCAAAAAACTCTGTCCTCCAACTAGTAAGGATTTGGGCTGTCATTGCTGCTACTGCTTTTGATCACAGAAGTGTAGATGAAGGGGAGGGAGGTCATTGTTTTTTCACCTCCCCCACAATCTCTTATTGCAAGCCCCACTCTTTTTGGCTGAAGTGACTCCAAATAATTTAAAGGGCAAGTGCCCCTCTTTTGTTTCCCTACTTTATTTTTCTTTTTGTCATTTGAAAGCCAGACACTGAATCCTAGGACATTCAAAAGCAACTGCATATATGGTGAAAATTAGAAAGTAATCATGCATGACTAGGGAAATGCACAGGGTCAGAAAAGAGCTGAGAAAACCTTAGGTTTATACCTTAGACTAATCTTTGGCACAGAGGCAGACTACAACAATAAAACTAAAACAAAAAAAAAAATCAAACTCTGGGTAAGGAGAATCCAATTTGCAGACTTACTTCATTATTAGATTCAAATGTCGAGTTTTCAACAAAAACAATTAGAAGCACACAAATAGACAAGTATAGCCCACTCAAATGGACAAAAACTAAATAAACAGAAACTGTCCATAAAAAAGACCTGCAGAAATTCTGCTAGATTAAAGATGCTCAAAGAACTATAGGAAAATATGGAACATGTTAAGAAAATGATGTATCAACAAAATGGAAATACAAATAAAGATAAAACCTAAAAAGAAACCAAAAAGAAGTTCTGGAGCTGAAAAGCACCATAACTGAAATGAAAAACTTATTAGATAAATTCAAGGGCAGATTAGAGTAAGCAAAAGAATAAACAAATCAACTGAACAAGACAATTGAAATTATCAGGTGTGAGGAACATAAAGAAAAAGATTGAAGTGAACAGAGCCTTAAGAGCCTGTGGGACACAATGAAGTAGACTAACACATGCATTGTGGGAGTCCCAGAAGGAAATGAGAGAGAGAAAGGAGAAGAGAGAATGTTTGTAGAAATTATGACTGAAAATGTCTCAAATTTGATAAAAGACATCAATATAAACATCCAAGAAACTCAACAATCTCCAAGTAAGATGAACTCAAAGATACTCACATTAAGACACAATATAATTAAACTTTCAAAATCCAAAGACAAAGGGACAAGAGAGAAACAACTCTTCACATACAAGGGACACTCAATAATGATTATCATCAAACTTCTCATCTGAAATTTTGGGAGACCAGAAGGCAGTGAGCCAATATATTTAAAGTCCTATAAGCAAAACAAAACAAAATAAACAACAACAAAAAAACAGCAACCAAGAATTCTATATCCAGCAAAACTGTCATTAAAAGTGAGGGGAAAATTAAGACATTCCTAGATTAACAAACCTAAGAGAGTCCATTACCATTAAACCTGTCCTGAAAGAAACACTCAAGGGAGTTCTGTAGGGAGAAATGAAAAGAAGCAAGACAGTGATTCAGTGTCATATGAATAAATAAGGTATCAGTAAAGGGAAATACATGGACAATTATAAAAGCTAGTATTATCTTAACAATGACTTATAATTTCACTTTTTTGTAGATTTAAGAGGCTAATGACCTAGTATTATTATAACCTTGGATTGTAACTGCAAATTTTGTTTTACACATGGTTGAAGAGAATAGTACATTCAAAAGCATTATTAGTTTATTTTTGGGGGCACACATATGATTTTGTGCATACATGTGTTCACATGTAATTTTATGCACATAACTGAAATGGATAAATGGAGCTATTAAAGGATCATCATATGCTATTGAGGGTAAGCTGGTATAGAATCAAATTAGAGTGCTGTAACTTTGTATGGTAAATGTAATCTCCACGGTAACCACAAAGACAATACCAATAAAATACACACAAAAGGAATAAAAAAGGAATTTAAACATTTCACTATAAAAAAATAACTAAACACAAAAGAAGACATTAATGTGGGAAGTGATAGACAAAAAGGCTATAAGGCATCTAGAAAGCAAACAACAAAATGGCAGAGGTCCCTTTATACTAAATATTAACTGAAGCGTAAATGGATTAAACTCTCCAATCAAAAGACAGATTGGAAGAATAAAAACATATTATCCAACTATATGCTACCTACAGGAAAATCACTGAAGATCCAAAGGCATACATAGATTAAAAGTGAAAGGATGGAAAAAGACATTGCATGGATAAAGTAACCAAGAGATAGCAGTAGTGGCTATGCTCGTATCAGACAAAATAGACTTTAAAACCAAAAAGTTTTTTTTTTTTTTTTTTTTTTGAGACGGAGTCTCGCTCTGTCACCCAGGCTGGAGTGCAGTGGCCGGATCTCAGCTCACTGCAAGCTCCACCTCCCGGGTTTACGACATTCTCCTGCCTCAGCCTCCCGAGTAGCTGGGACTACAGGCGCCCGCCACCTCGCCCGGCTAAGTTTTTGTATTTTTAGTAGAGACGGGGTTTCACTGTGTTAGCCAGGATGGTCTCGATCTCCTGACCTCGTGATCCGCCCGTCTCGGCCTCCCAAAGTGCTGGGATTACAGGCTTGAGCCACCGCGCCCGGCCAAAACCAAAAAGTTTTTAAGAGACAAAAAATACATTATATATTAACAAAAGTTTCAACACAGCAAAAAGATACTATCAACATTTACACTTCTAGTAACAGACCATCAAAATATATGAAGCAAAAACTGACAGAGCTACAGGGAGAAATAGATGCTTCTACTATAATACTTGAAAATTTCAATACCCTTCTCTCAATAAGGGATGAACAATCAGAAGATAAGGAATAGAAGATTTAAAGAACACAATAAATCAGCTAGATTTAAAATTATGTGCAGAACACTCTACTCAACAACATTCTCCTCAAGTGCACATAGTATATTTTCCTGTATAAATCATATGTTAGGCCAGAACTTGTCTCAATAAATTTAAAAAGATAAATATACAAAATATCTTCTCTGACCCCAACAGTATAAAGTTGGAAATCTATAATAGAAAGAAGGAAATTTCAAAAACTTGTGGAAATTAAATGATACAGTCTTAAACAACCAATGAATCAAATAAGAAATCATAAGGAAAGTTACAAAATATTTAGAGACAAATGAAACTGAAAGCACACATACCAAAACTCATGAGATGCAGTGAAGGTTACACTAAGGAGGAAATGAATAGCTACAAATGCTTATGTTAAAAAACAAGAAGATTTCAAATCAATAGCATAACTTTATAACTTATGGAAGTAGAAAAAGAAAAAACTAAACCTAAAGCTAGCAAAAGAAGGAGATAGTAAGTATCACAGCAGAGACCAGTGAAATAGAAAAATAATGTATAAAAGAATCAATAAAATCAAACATTGGTTCTTTGAAAAGATCAACAAAATTGATAAACCTTTAGCTAGATGGACTAAGAAAAAAAGAAGAGGCTGTAACTACTAAGATCAGAAGTAAAGTGAAGTCATTACTAGTGATTCTGTCGCAATAAAAAGGACTTTTAAGACAGTATTATGAACAACTGTGTGCCTATAAATTGGATAACCTAGATAAAATGGACAGTTTCCTAGAAACACAAAACCTACCAAGACTAAATCACAAGAAATAAAAAATCTGAATAGTCTTATAACTGTAACTAGGAAGGAGATATAATTAGTAACCAATAATCTCCAATAAGTAAAGCCCTGGATCTAATGGCTTTACTGATGAATTCTACCAAATACTTAAAGAAGAAAGAACACAAATTATTCTCAAAGTGTTCCAATAAAAATGAAGAGAATGGAACACTTCTTTACCCATTCTACCCTGATACCAAAGCAAAAAACACTACAAAAAAGAAAACTACTGATGAATATCCTTTATGAATATTGATGCAAAAATCTTTACCAAAAGACTGGTAAACCAAATTCAGCAGCATATTAAAAAGATTATACACCATGTCCAAGTGGGATTTATGCCTGAAATTAAAAAATGGTTCAGCATATGAAAATAAATATCTACTACATTAACAGAATTAGGGAGAATAAACATATGATCATCTGAATAGATGCAGAAAAAGCATTTGACAAAATTCAACACCGCTTCATGATTTAAAAAAACAAAACAAACAAACAAAAAAAAACAGTCAAGCTAGAAATAGAAAGAACTACTTCAACATACTAAAAGCCGTATATGGAGAATTCACAGGGAACATCATACTCAATGGTAAAAGACTAAGCACTTTTTCTCTAAGATCAGGAACAGGACAGAGATACCCACATTTGCCTTTTCTATTCAACATAGTATGGGAAATTTTAGCCACAACAATTAGATAAGAAATAAAAAGCAAAAGAAATAAAAGATATTCAAATTGGAAATAAAGGAGTAAAACTACCTCTATTTGCAGATGATATGATCTCATATAGAAACCCTCAAAATTTCACACACAAAACTGTCAGAACTATTAAATGAATTCAGCAAAGTACCAGGATACAAAGTCAGTACTCACAAATTAATTGCTTTTCTATACACCAACAATGAACAATTTGAAAAATAAATTATTTTTTAAAATTCCATTTACCATAGCATCAAAAAATACTTAGGAAATTACGTAGCCAAGGAAATGAAAGACTTGTACAATGAAAACTATAAGATACTGTTGAAAGAAATTGAAGAAGATATAAATAAATGGAAACATAGCCTATGTCCATGAATTAGAAGACACAATAGGTTTAGATGTCCATACTACCAAAAGCAACGTACAGATTCAATGCAATCCCCATTAAAATCCCAGTGATGAAATTTTTACTATCTACCCATCTGACAAAGGGCTAATACCCAGAATCTACAAAGAACTTAAACAAATTTACAAGAAAAAATCAGCCCCATCAAAAAGTGAGCAAAGGATATGAGCAGACACTTCTCAAAAGACGACATTTATGCAGCCAACAGACACATGAAAAAAATGCTCATCATCACTCACCATCAGAGAAATGCAGATCAAAACCACAATGAAATACCATCTCACAACAGTTAGAATGGTGATCATTAAAAAGTTAGGAAACAACAGGTGCTGGAGAGGATGTGGAGAAACAGGAACACTTTTACACTATTGGTGGGACTGTAAACTAGTTCAACCATTGTGGAAGACAGTGTGGTGATTCCTCAAGGATCTAGAACTACAAATACCATTTGACCCAGCCATCCCATTACTGGGTATATACCCAAAGGATTATAAATCATGCTGCTATAAAGACACATGCACACATATGTTTATTGCAGCACTATTCACAATAGCAAAGACTTGGAACCAACCCAAATATCCATCAATGATAGACTGGATTAAGAAAATGTGGCACATATACATGATGGAATACAAAGCAGCCATAAAAAAGGATGAGTTCATGTCCTTTACAGGGACATGGATGAAGCTGGAAACCATCATTCTGAGCAAACTATTGCAAGGACAGAAAACCAAACACCGCATGTTCTCACTCATAGGTGGGAATTGAACAATTAGAACACTTGGACACAGGAAGGGGAACGTCACACACCAGGGCCTGTCATGGGGTTGGGGGTTAGGGGAGGGATAGCATTAGCAGATATACCTAATGTAAATGATGAGTTAATGGGTGCAGCACACCAACATGGCACATGTATACGTATGTAACAAACCTGCAGGTTGTACACATGTACCCTAGAACTTAAAGTATTTTTTAAAAAACCCAATGATGTATTTTGCAGAAATAGAAAATCCCATCCTAAAATTCATATGGAATCTCAAAAAAATCCCAAATAGCCACAATAATCTTGAAAAACCAGAACAAAGCTGGAAGACATGCACTTCCTGATTTCAAAACTTATTACAAAACTACAGTAATCAAAACAGTGTGGCACTGGCATAAAGACAGACATATAAACCATTGAAATAGAATATATGGTCAAATGATTCTGACAAGAGTGTTAAGACCATTAAATGGAGAAAGGACAGTCTTTTCAACAAACGGTACTGGGAAAACTGCATATCTACATGCAAAAGAATGAAGTTGGACTCTTACCTAACAACATAAATAAAAAATTAACTCAAAATGGATTAAAAACCTAAATAAAACTATAAAACCTTTAGAGGGAAATATAGAATCAAAGCTTCACAACATTAGATTTGGCAATAATCTATTGGATAGTACACCAATGGCACAGGAAACCAAAGAAAAAATAGACAACTTGAACTTTATAAAAATTTTTAAAATTTGTACATCAAAAAGCAATATCAAGTGTAAAATGACAACCTGCAGAATAAGATATTTGGAAATGGTGTATCTCATAAAAGGAATTAATATTTAGAATATATATAGAACTCCTAAAACAACACAGAAACAACTTGATTCAAAATAGACAAAGGATCTGAATAGATAATTCTCCAAAGAATAAATACAAATGGTAATAGCATATAAAATGATGCTTAACATCACTAATCATTAGGAAAATGAAAAAAACAAAACTATACTGAGGGCTTGGTGCAGTGGTTCATGCCTATGATTCCAGCACTTTGGGAGGCTGAGGCAGGAGGATTAGTTAAACCCAGGAGTTTCGGACCAGCCTGGGCAACATGGCAAGACCTGTTTCTACAAATAATAATAATAATAATAATAATAATAAATTAAATTTTTTAAAAACTACAATGAGATTCTAACTCACCTCTATTAGGCAGCTAAAAATTAAAAATCTAGCATTTCAAGAGGAAAGCTTCTATTCCTCGAAATTCACTTACATGAATCACTTTGTTGCCTATCATATAAATGAATTATACCAATTTTATATTATTAATAATGGTTACCATTTATTAGTTGCCTACTATTCATAAAGTTTGGCATTAACCTCTAAGCCTTACAGCAACCCCAGAATTAAGCATTAATATCCCTAGTTTACAGGTGGAGCAACTGAGGCTCAGTGAGAATTCCTCTTTTCCAGCTTCTAAGCAATAAAGTTGATATTCAAACCAAGCTTTCTCATTTCAAAGGTTATCCACCTTCCATTGAATCACAGTTGCCATCTTTCTTTCCACTGAGGGAGAAATATATTTTGTGGCTGCTCACAAAGCTCATTTTCAAAACACATAGTAATATTTTCTGTAAGACCAGCCTAATATAGACCTGTGCAATATCTGTGAAAATTGTCTGAAGTACAGGTTCTGTCATTTGTCAATGTTACAGTGATGACCAGAGGCCCAAATATGAAAGCTGAAAAATATAAAGGTTATTTCCATTGTCATTTGCCGATGTGCTGTTGCCATAAGTCTCCCCACCTCATCCTAACAGTTTTCATTACCCTAAAGTTTCTTACTAGTGTATTACATTTTTAAAGGAAGAGTTCTTGTCTGTGTCTCCAGAAGAGACTGCACAGAGTCACTGACCCACAAATGTCCTTCTTAAATTAATACTGGTTGTTTGTCTCATCAATCCATAAGACACATTTGGTTTGTTCTAGTTTCAGCATTTCCTTCTCATCAAAATTTAGTTTCTTTTCCCTAGAGACTTTAGTTGAAACTCCACCCCACATGACATCTAATTCATAACAAACCCTCTCAGTACAATCTGTGATTTAACAATTAGCTAAGATCCATATTTCAAAAATACATAACTTGATAGAATAATTCAGTAGCCTCCCAGACTTGAAATTTAAATCTGAGCGGTTGAACTAGACTATCATTGACTGGGGTCTTTTGAATGTCAGTGGAATTAGAGGCCTCTATTTGTACATGCCCTCAAATGAATGATTTGGGGCTGGTTTGCTCTTGGTTCTCTAGTTCTTTATTTGTGATCTTAGGTTGTTAATTTGAGATCTTTGTAACTTTTTAATATGGGTATTTACTGCTATAAATTTTCCTCTTAACACTACCTTAGCTGTGTAGGGATTTTGTTGTGTTGCATCTTTGTTCTCATTCGTTTCAAAGAACTTCTTGATTTCTGCCTTAATTTCATTATTTACCAAAAGTCATTCAGGAGCAGGCTCTCTAATTTCTATTTAATTCTATGGTTTTGAGTGATTTTCTTAGTCTTGAGTTCTATTTTTATTGTGCTGTGGTCCAAGAGAGTGGTTGGTATGATTTTAGTTATTTTCCATTTACTGAGAATTTCTTAATATCTGATTGTGTGGTTGATCTTAGTGTATGTGCCATGTACAGATGAGAAGAATGAACACTCTGTTGTTTTCAGGTAGAGAGTTAAGTAGATATTTATTAGATTCATTTGGTACAGTGTTGATTTCAGGTCCTGAATATCTTTGTTAATTTTCTGCCTCTCTGATCTAATACTGTCAGTTGGGTGTTGAAGGCTCCCACTATTATTCTGTGTGAGTTTGCATCTCTTTGAAGGTCTCTAAGAACTTGCTTTATGAATCTGGAGATTTATAAATTCAAAGGTGACATTTTAAAGGTTGTTGGGTCCCTTAAGTATATGATAAAAACTGACTGGGCACAGTGGCTCACGCCTGTAATCCTAGCACTTTGGGAGGCCAAGGTGGGCAGATCACCTGAGGTCAGGAGTTTGAGACCAACCTGGCCAACATGACAAAACCCTGTCTCTACTAAAAATACAAAAATTAGCTTGGTGTGGTGATGCACGCCTGCAATCCCAGCTACTCGGGAGGCTGAGGTAGGAGAATAGCTAGAAACCAAGAGGGAAAGGTTGCACCACTGCACTCCAACCTGGGAGACAGAGCAAGACTCCATCTCAAAAAAAAAAAAAAAAAAAAAAAAAATTATATATATATATATATATGATAAAAACTATGATTTATTTCCCCCAGAAATTTTGCATATGCACCCAAATTTTTGGCAATAATTTTATGGAACTCATAGAGCTGCTGAAGTTTCTAATCCCAGGTTATGATCCTTTGCTTTAAAAGAGAAACTCAGACAAAATAATTTGTTCCCATTCTTTTTCTTATGATGACACTGAGTCAGGAGATTCCAATTTTCAGTGACATATAAAATGAGAATTATATGAGAATGACTCGCTATTAGCTGTCACAACAACCACACTGAGGACCTGGGTGTATACTCCTCTACGTTGGAAGCCTTACAAACCAATTCAGAGGACAATGGTCTCTACCTAGCAAGAAGTTACCTAGCACACTTGGTAGAATATTCATTCACGGCCAGGCGCAGTGGCTCAAGCCTGTAATCCCAGCACTTTGGGAGGCCGAGACGGGCGGATCACGAGGTCAGGAGATTGAGACCATCCTCGCTAACCCAGTGAAACCCCATCTCTACTAAAAAATACAAAAAACTAGCCGGGCGAGGTGGCAGGCGCCTGTAGTCCCAGCTACTTGGGAGGCTGAGGCAGGAGAATGGCGTAAACCCGGGAGGCGGCACTTGCAGTGAGCTGAGATCCGGCCACTGTACTCCAGCCTGGGCGACAGAGCGAGACTCCATCTCAAAAAAAAAAAAAAGAAGAAGAAGAATATTCATTCACTCATTCATCGAACTGATACTTACTTTAAGCACCATGTTTTTAACAATATATTGAGGATTCAAAAATGAATAAGACAACCCCAAATAAACTGTTGTCAACCCTTCCTCTCCTCCACATTTTTGCCGTCTTATTGCCCTCTCCTACAAATTTCAAAACAAGAAATGTGTCAAATTTATGTCAGATGAAACAAGGAAAATCTTGAAGATTAAAAAAAAAAATCTCAGGTGTGGATAAAGGCAAGGCAAAGTTCTTATTCATTTTCATATAGCCCCCTTGCATTTAGCAAAGTACTATGAAGAGAGTTGAAAAATTTGATTGAGCTGGACTTGTGGAGTGAGAAGTGTATAAGGAACTCAGGAAGGATAATAGCTCCTATAAGCCTTGATGTCTCGATGTGCAAGCGGCAAATAATCTGACTTGTCACACCCAGATGAAGATCTGATTATGTGAGGGTAGCTTATTCTTCTTCAATAACAGCAGAAGCCAACTGTTCTATATTTTATGGGACACTATGTGGATGACATTGTGCTAAAGTAAATGCTTTATATGAATTATCTAATTCATTGTTTATAATACTGAGGAGTAGACATGACTTTTTAAAATTTTTTTCTGAAATTACGGAAAACAAACTGAGGTGTAGAGAATTTAAACTGGTTTTGTCAAAGTAGTAGAGATATAGATATTAGAATAGGGGCCAAAGTAGTGAAATCCAAAGCATTCTAACCCAAAGTGAATGCTTTTGACTTCACCACTGCAATAGTTTCCTACCCTTAGTAGAGCCCAGAGAGAATACATCAAACATGTAAATTTTTAAATTAGGAATTAAGCATGGAGGAAGAAAGTCTAGCCATATAAGAGTTACCTATACAGAGCATGCATACATACGTTTGTCTGTGTGTACACACTGGCATGTGTGTAAGCAGGAGGGAGGGGAAGCTTATTGTGATCTGAAAATACTACCAACATCTAGTAACATCTGAAGTGAGTAGAGCCAGAAAGAAGTGAGAACAAAGAGCACAGGAATACTACGTACACAAACACACACTTCATCATTTTCACAATTGTGCTAAATGCTACCCCTTCAGGAGAATAAAAGCTGTAGCCAGACTAACATCCATGTGAAACATCATTTTGAGACTCTCCTGGAGCAAAAATAAATGATCCCATTAAAAAGGAGACAAGGGGCATGAACAGACACTTTTCAAAAGAAGACATACATGCAGCCAACAAGCATAAGAAAAAATGCTCAACATCACTAATCACTAGAGAAATGCAAATCAAAACCACAATGAGGTACCATCTCACACCAGTCAGAATAGCTATTATTAAAAGTAAAAATAACAGATACTGGTGAGGTTGTGGAGAAAAGGGAACACTTATACACTGCCGGTGGGACTGTAAATTAGATCACCCATTGTGGAAAGTGGTGTAGTGATTCCTAAAAGAACTTGAAATGAAATTACCATTTGACTCAGCAATCCCATTATTGGGTATATACTCAAAACAATGTAAATCATTCTACCATAAAGACACACGCATGCATATGTTTACGGCAGCACTATTCACAATAGCAAACATAAATGCCCATCAATGGTAGAGTGAATAAGGAAAACATGATGCATATACACCATGCAATACTATGCAGCTGTAAAAAAGAATGAGATCATGTCCTTCATAGCAACATGGTTGGAGCTGGAGGTCATTATCCTAAGCAAGGTAACACAGGAACAGAAAACCAAATACTGCATGTTCTCACTTATAAGTAGGAGCTAAGCCATGAGAATACATGGACACAAAGAGGGAAACAACAGACCCCGGGGGCTACTTGAGTGGGGAAGGTAGGAGTAAGAGAGAATCAGAAAAAAAATACCTATTGGGGACTATGCTTATTATCTGGATGATGAAATAATCCGTACACCAAACCCCCATGACAGTTTACCTATATAACAAACCTGCACATTTACCCCTGAACCTAAAATAAAAGTTATAATAGTATTTTTAAAAACCTGTGTTCAGCATATTCTGCCCTTCCTTGCTCCAATTCCCATCTCTCGCATCCTGTAAGCCCCTGGGAACGGGCTTAATTCTATCCACACTATTCTAACTTCATAACATACTCCTTATTTCCATAGCCTAAAACTGAGGCCATAAATTACTCATTGTGCCTCTTTAAGCCTCACCCTCTTCTCAGTACCACAGAGCATATCACATTACTGTGGAAACTAAGGAACCACAGAGAAGTTGGGGGAAAATATCCATTTTAATGCCAGAGTCAAAACAAAGCTACTAATTCCCGTTAAACCCCGTTGGGGTGACAATGGTAATGAAATTATTTCTTAGAGAATTTCTTAGGAAAGAGCAAGTCACAAAAATTCAAATGGTCATCTTCAGTCCTCTCTGTAGAAACTGAGCGGCCACTGGTCAGTATGTGAGGATCCTCATTTTTCACAAAGTTGGCAGAAGGTGCCAATCAAAGACCTTGGTTTTTTCTTTCCATTTTCTAAAATAAAATACAATCGGTAACAATTAACATTCTTTATCAATGTCCTTCCTCAATCCTAAGGGTAAAACTATAAGCTTCTCAACTCCCCTAAGCACTGTTAAGGCAACGTGTACCAAGTCGGAAAGTAACTCTTTGTTTGGATGTAATAAATTGGACATTAAATAATGATCAAAATGCTTATTAAAGCCTACATAAGAAATAACAAGTAATATCAATTGCATAGCTCTTAACCTTCAGTAATTATGTCATTTGTAATCAATTGCCTTTTTCATTAGTCATATTATTATATTCTGTAGCTGGTTTCTATTACATAATTGTTTATCTTCAATAAATATGTTTTAATAAGCAGTTGTATTTATACTCCATGAAATAACAGTCTTAATTAATCTATGTTGAATACTCATTTGGGAACTTAAACTCAAAGACCTGCCAAACATTCTAAAAGCATGATTCATATCAAGATGAATAACAAAAGTTATACAACGTGCTAAAAAATACATATTGCAGTGACTCCATTTTACAGGAAGGCTGTGTAGAAGCTATTTTTTTTAATCTTGTGATATTTTAGAGAAGAAAGATACATTTCCTAAGATTTCATGACAACATCCCTGAAGGTTTCCTATATGCTACTTACCAGGGCTGTATCACTAAAACAAGAGCCCTTTTGTTTATTATTTTTGGTTTTTCTACAACCAAACTAGACAAAGATACTTTATAATAGCACAAAAAGAGGATGGCTTTTACCATATGATAGTTTTGGACAGCATCATTTTAATAGAGTTAGAGGTAAAATATCAAATTTCATTTAACAGAGAAATATTAACCAAAGGCAAAAGTACATGGTTCATTTTTCATTTCTCAAAACTATTAGACTGAATTGTCCGACTGGCAAAATAGATGAAAAAACAGTTTTCTTAGTAACTGTACTGACTTTTCTCAGACAATCCTTAGATATTAAAAACTAAAAGAGTAAGAAACTTAAAAAGAACCAAAAATACAGTATCTAGTCTTCATTTTTTCATCAGATAATCAAATCTTTTTGCTGCACTCTGAAGAAGTTGAGGACATTATGAGATTAGGAATGTTCTAGAATTACTGAACCAAAAAATAAATGTCAGCGATATTCCCATGGGGAACATACTTTAAGTTCATTTGGTCACATCATACATACATTGACTTAGACCAATTACATGCAGTTGATGACAAAATTAGCCTATAGAAGACCTTGAAAAAGTGGATGTAAATAACCAAGGAGCATGACATGACTAGAGAAAAGTGTGTCCAGGTGTGAAAACAGGCTATGTCCTGGGTACACTAAGGTCTGGGCAGAGCGCAAGTTCTTGGGCAGATCTTTCAGCCTTTGGAACCTCATTCTTAAAGCATAGCATTTCTGAAATCCTTGAGTTCACGGGACCATTGCCTTTCAACACATATTTTTAAAATCTCTAGAACCATCAAATAACTTTCAGTGATTTCTGTGAGGTCATGTTAAGGTTAGTATAGAAAGAGGACCACCCACATAGCCAAACTGGCATGTCTCTTTTCAATTTTCATTGTCAAAAGGACAAAGGAACTGTTTTAATGAAGTGTTTTTCAGTTGTCTTTTGTTTCACATTTTACACAGGAAAAAGGAAAATGTTTCTTCAGTTCAGGGCATCTGAATCATATTTCCAAGGGGACAGGCATTTTCAGGACAGTAAGTACTAAATTATAAATAACTTTCAATAAATTAAACTGTAGTCTGGCTTTTTTTTTCTTCCTTGGAAACATTTAGCCTTCAGAAGACTTAATTGTTCTTCAAGATAAAATGACAGTTGCTTCTAAAGTATATAAGGCAATTGGGCATATGTCAGTTATAAAGCAGTGACGAGATAATGTGGCACAACATACTTCAGCAAGAAACTCCACTGAACCAATGAATGCAAATGTATTCTAGCTTTCTGCCTCGTGTCAACTGATCCAACTTGCAAAACTGGATAAGCTCTCTCTATTAGTGGTTTGAAGACCATAACAATCTTTGTTATAATTCAATGCCATCTCCTCACATGTACAGTGAAAGGAACAAATAAGGCAGTTATCCTGATAATCAGGGGCCAGAAAATAAACTGTATCCCAATTATGTAGATATTTTTGGTGAACATGTTTAGGCTTCGTATTTGTTAGTTACATGTTTCCTTTTCTATTTACTTTTCATCACAGATATAGTCCAGAGTTCCACAAAAAGAAGTAAAATGAATGCAACAGTCTGTACTTTCCTAGTTATACAGAGTCTAATGAATGGAGTTAGATGATATTTACAAAAAAACAAAACTCTGATTTTCCCATCTTTCTCAATTCTACAGGAAAGTGATTTTGAGAGACAGTTTTCTCAAGAGTTGATGATTTCCCATATAATCCTGCATTTGAAAAAAATAATAGGACCAAAGAGGGCAGTAATTGAGGCAAAGAATTAAATCATTTATCTGAAGATTTCTGGAATCAAAGAGGGAAATATTTTTGGACTAGGGCCTTTCTTATTCTTAAAATCCTCTCAAATAGCGGTCCCTCCATAAAATTAGTCATGATTAGATGCTTCTAGAAGGAGACAACAGGAGAAAAATGAATTTGTTCTTCCCTTCTGCAACACAACCAAAATTTACTTCTGTGTTATTATTTCGTAATATATCCCCAACCAGTTTTTCCCAACTCTGCCGTAATTCCCCTTTCATGCCTATAACTCAACTCAACTTAGTATAATAAGAGAGGAATCTTTATTATATATATATAATCTTTATATATATATACACTTTATATATATATAAATTATACATACACTCAAATTTAAAAATGCTTTTAGATATAGGCTTAGCTGCTTACTTACAAAAAAGAGCTGGAAGCATGAAGCAGCAGTATACAAAATCAAAGAGGTGGTCAACTGGGAAATACACACAAAAATAGAAGAAACACAGAAAAGCCAGCCTCTCCAGCATTTCAGCAAGACACCACTCCCTATATATCCTGGGTTATAACTCTTCGTGAGTATTGCTGGCCTTTCTTACAAGGGTGATCAGAACAAGGAACCTTGCTGTATTCATCTTCTTACCTCTACAGCAGCACTTAAGTTCCAAGACTAGAAACTTAATATTTGATGAATGAATGATCAAAGGAGTGAATAGAATGGCAAATAACAAGAAGATAGCAGGAGAGTTAGAACAGGATAGAAGACGACGACGACAAAAGTTTCCGTTGTTTCCACCAAGAGCAACACAACTTTGCCTGAGAGCCTGAGCAAGTTTTCTTCACACCTGACCATCATGCAGAGTTTTTACAGACAAAAGATCAGCACTGCTTCTCTCTTTTCTTCCCCTCCTTCCCTCCCCTTCTTTTCAAACTAGGGAAGTTTGTACGTTACTGCACAGACCACCAGGCAAATGGCCAACTGTCCTCTGGGGAAAAGCCAAACCTGATTCTCATTTTAAAGGGATACTGATTTTTATGGCCCGAGGTTACTGTAATCAGAGAATATACATTGAACTTCAACTCTCTCAGACACGTCCAAATCTTTTCACTATAGAAGGTAGATCTTTCCAGTCTGAAATTTTCAAGTCAGTATAATCATATGAACCCTGTTGTCAATATATTAAGAATAAAGAGATGTTCACCACGGGACCTTCATCTGCAAAGTCTTCTCTGACTTCCCTCAACTAGATTATAATCCCTCCTTCTGAAGTCCAGTAGCACTTTATCTACATTCTCTTATAGCTTGCCACTTTCTACTTGGTATTGTTATGCAAATGCATGTTTAATTAGCTCAACTAGAGTCATGCTACTTGAGGGCAATAGCCCCTGCAAAAGCTTGAGAGTGCTTTACTTCTTGTCTATAGAAGGCCCTCATAATTTTTGTTTATATGTAAGTAAATCTATTCTGATTGTAGTTCAGTTAAACTGTTGATCAAAAGAACTCCCACCAGTATCTTACATCCTAAGATGTTTTGAGTTAACCATAATAGTTAACTCTCCTTGAGGGCTCATTTTATGCTCAGTGATATACTAAGTGCTTCTTTATTTGCATTTTTCCATTTTAACCCTCGCTGGAACTCTCTTAGGTAGTCTTATCCCCTTTACAATTGAGGCAGCTGAAGTTTACAGAATGAAGTAACTTGCCCAAGCTCACCCTACTAGGGAATTGGCAAAACTGGGATTGAACCCAGGCCGCGAATTCCACATTCACGGCCATTGTATAATTCTACTTCCTGGTCAGCCGCGTAAGGCCTTCCGGTCCTTATTCCAAAAATCATTTCTTAGAAGAAAACTAGGCTCAACAGGCAGCCAGATGCAGCTGTCAGAAAAAGCAAGACACTTCCTCAGAAAAAGAAATACATTCATCCAAGGCTTTAAATGCTGCCTCACACCAGAAGTCCCAGTACTCTTGAAAGGAGGGTGACAGTAAGTCAGGCTTAAACCCAGGGTGACCTGGAAGCCCAGATAAACTGCAAGCTCCTGTGATACCCGAAAGGCTATTGTGTTGGCAATTTATCGTCGAGGAAGCCAAGTTTTTGTTTTTGCACAGGAAACACACTTCAAAGCTCCTGCTCTAACTGAAATACATCTTTCATAACTTAATTTACCCAGATTTATTTTTCATGAGCCATGTACTTTTTTTCAGGGAGATTATTTTTTAACATTTCCTTATATGTAATTTTCTTAAATATTCAAGGCCTTGAGCTATTGTGTAGAAAAAAATTATACTTAAGAGAGGTTAGAGTCTACATTTAGGCTCACAGTTAACAGCGAAACACAACAGGTATGAATTATTACCCAATCTTTCATGCTCTAACGTGTCTTCTTGCTTAATTGGAGCAATAAGTCCTAGGATTCACTGGGGATTTTTTCCTGATTGACGTCACCCATCATTCTTGAAGCAAGATACTTACAAAGAGATCCTCAAAACAATGGAATATTCATTCATGTGCACTAACACATCCCCAGGTGTTAGGAAATCTGCAGCCCTGGGAATGAATCTTCTTTGTCCCAAAAAATGCCCTGTGGGCTGTGTTACTTTCTTGCTTTTTATTCAAAGCTTCGGATGAATGAAATGCTGGTGAAATTTTGAGGAGGTTCAGATTTGTTTTGGTACAGTGGGATGTGGCTTTTTTTTTTCTTTTTGCCTTTGCTCTCTCTCCCAGGCAACACCTGAGACTCTCTGCCTTTATCAGTGTCAAAAATTACTTTTTCTAAAAGTCTTTTTTGGACTCAAGCCAGAGTTGCCTCTTAAGCATTTGAGGGGTGAGAGGTTTTGTTCCCTGTTAAAGGCCTTTTGAGCATTGCTGAGCATGTGGAGTAAGACTTTGGGGTTTGGGATTCCTTGGTAGAATCTCCAAAAGAACATTACCCAGGAAGCAACACAGTCACCCTGGGTATGAGATAAGAATAGGAACAGCATAGACATCATCAAAAAAAAAAAAATTTGTTTTGTGTAATAAATTGAATATTTACTAGGTGTCAGTCACTGTTCCAGTGGCCTTAGTTATGTTACCATGTTCAATCCCAGTAATAACGCTCTGAGAGGAGGACTCTTCTTATTCTCATTTTACAGATGGTTTAAGTAATCACCCAAGGTTACATGAGTAGCAACTGCTGGAGCCAGGATTACAAAACAAAAATAAAGGAGATGCCATGTTAGAAGTATTATCTGTTTGATCCCTTTCATTCACTGTTAAATTGACTCACGGATGGAGGAAGGAAATATATGAAGTGTAAGATGAAGCTTTCTCAGTTACTTATCCCCCATTTCTTCTTCACTTTAAAATTTAAAAATAGACTATCTTGCCTGCACCCTCACCAAGCTCCACTTAAGTCTAGAATGTCTTGGATAAGTTTTACTGAGGTGATTTACATTTTGTTTTTAGGAAGACTAGAAATTGTCCAGCTGCCAAGACATAATGAGAGGCTGTATTTGCTTAGGATCTTCCTTGATGAGGTGCAAAGGTAACTGTCAGATGGCACTAACTGGCTCTTCGACATCAGTTTAAGAAGTGCTGCACAGGCCAGGTGCAGTGGCTCAAGCCTGTAATCCCAGCACTTTGGGAGGCCGAGACGGGCGAATCGCGAGGTCAGGAGATCGAGACCATCCTCGCTAACATGGTGAAACCCTGTCTCTACTAAAAAATACAGAAAACTAGCCAGGTGAGGTGGCAGGCGCCTGTAGTCCCAGCTACTCGGGAGGCTGAGGCAGGAGAATGGCGTGAACCCGGGAGGCGGAGCTTGCACTGAGCTGAGATCCGGCCACTGCACTCCAGCCTGGGCGACAGAGCAAGACTCTGTCTCAAAAAAAAAAACAAAAAAAAAAACAAAAAAACCCTGCAGCACAATGTTGTTCCATTCCTTTTGCTATGGAGGATGAGGAAAACTTGAAGTCTAGAAGGGTACTTCTTGGAAGATTGGCCAACTACTTGCTCACTTTTTTCAAAAACAAATAATCCATTAGCAAGCACAGTAGTCCCCCTTATCCACTATTTCAGCTACCTGTGTTCAACTGCAGTCCAAAAATAGGTGAGTACAGTGCAATATTTTCAGAGAGACCATATTCATGTAACCTTTTTTAAAGTATATTGTTATAATTATTCTATTTCATTATTATTGTTGTGAATCTCTTACTGTGCCTGATGTGTAAATTAAACTTCATCATAAGCATGTATATACAGGAAAAACATATAGTATGTAGTGAGGTATTATGCACAATTTCAGACATCTACTGGGGGACTTGGAACTTATCCCCTGCTGATAAGGGGGTACTACTGTATTCCTGGAGTCCTTGTAAGTTCAAAGTCCAGTGTTAGGCTTTGGGAGGGAAAGAGGAAAAAAAAAATCAAAAAAGGCAGCAAGGAAGAAAGAAGGGAGGGGGGAAGAGAAGCAGAGGAGAGGAGAAGGAAGAAAGAGAAAGAGAGAAAGACAGAGAAAGAGAAAGAGAAGAGAGAAAGAGAGAAGAGAGAGGAGAGAAAGGAGAGAAAGAGAAGAAGGAGAAAAGAGAAAGAGAAAGAAAAGAGAAAGAGGAGAGAAAGAGAGGAGAGAAAGAGAAGAAAGAGAAAAGAGAGAGAGAAGAGAGAAAGAGAGGAGAGAGGAGAAAGGAGAAGAGAGAAAAGAGAAGAGAAGAGAGAGAAGAGCAAGAGAGCGAGAGAGAGCGAGAGATAGAGTGAGAGAGAGCGAGTGAGCACGAGCAAGAAAGAGAATGAGAGAAAGAAGAGAAAAAGAAAGAGAGAAAGGGAAAGAAAAGGAAAGGGAAAAGGAACAGGAAAGAAAGAAAAAGAAAAAAAGAGGAAGAAAGCGGAAGGGTAGAGTGGAGAGAGGAGAGCAGAGAAAAAGTCTTTAGAAACATCCACAAGCATCTGAAATACTTTTTCAGTTCATTACTGCTCCCCTCATTGAAAGTAATTCTAAAGAAATCCTTCATTAGGCCTATAAATTCCCTTGTGATTGGATAGATTTTGCATATTTGTTTGGCCTGTTATCAATGAATATAGATAGAAAACAGAAGACAACAGATGCAGTCAGCATTTAATCTTTAAAAATCACTTTATGTTCTCTGGAACCCTGTGCATTTGTTAAATAATCCCAGGCTGCCTTGAAAATACTGTTTAGTAAACTTTTATAAAGTTTTTCAATATGTTTCTTAGTCATCTTGTTAACATACAACGGCTCTTTCCTTTGGTGGGCATTTTCAGAATTGACCCAAATTGTATCTCAGGGAATTCACCTGAGGAGTAAAGGACAAGTTTTCTCCTATACAAGGAGAAAGAATGCAATTAGAAAATCAAAAATTATCTTGTGTTCTTTTGCCTTGTGTCAAAAAGTTAGTATTTTTAAATTTATATTCCCTTTCTGGAAGATTTTAAAGTTTAGTTTTTAAATAATACTTTTATCTGTCAAACGAAGTCTAAAAAATGAGACTAATTGAGAGACTTCATATAGATCATCCAGTACCATAAAACTTGGATTTTATCAAGATGGATTTTACCAATATGTTCCTATTTTCCCAAGACAGTCACAGTTTATGTCTATGGTCCTGGCATAATTATTTATGTCACCTCCTTTCGCTTCTTAAAATGTCCCAACTTGGATGATGAATTTCATGGTTACCTAAATTTTATATTGGAATATATGCATACAGCAAACATGCTGCATTAGAAAATATGAGTGCCTTGGACTATGGTACTAGTTATATGATCTTACACAGTTATTACCACTTTTAGCCTCAGTGTCCACATTATAAATTAGGAAATATAATTACCCTTAAAGGGTTGAATGAGGATCCAAAAAGACAAGGTCTATGACAGTGCTTTATAGACTGTAAAGCTCTCACAACTGTTGGTAATCAATATTGTTCCAATTCAGTTTTCAATAAATTATGTGCAAGAAAGGACCAGGAAACTACAAAGCTGCACATCTGGGGAAGTATGACTTTATAAGAAAGAGCCGAATTTGTCTTCAGACTAGACAAGAAAAAAACCTCTATGTTCAACTTCTAGGTCACCAATCTGGCCATTCAGAGATTAACAAACATTAATATACATATAAAAAATGTGTTGAATGTTGTACAGACTATCTTATACAATTTACAATATATTTATTCTTAAGAGTGTGAAAGTACAGATTAGAAATGAGTGCTGAGTAGTCAAGAGACTTTTCCAAGATTACTTCTCTAAAAGAAGTAGAGTTGTACCTTGATCCTCTGCTAAATAGGTATCTGAAGTGAGCTCATTTGTCCAAACCATGTTTCTATAATGTGCTAACATTTAATTTCCTGATTTTTCCTGTATTTAGAAACCTAAATTACTGGCACATTTTGATTAATCTGAAAGAATAAAGTGAAGGAGATCTCATAACTACCTTTTTAGGTACCTGAACTAGATCACATTTTGATAACAAATTTAATCAACAGTGCTGTTTGGGGTACTTTACAGATCCATATAATAACAGATTTCTATTGCTTCTCAGCTGCCTCAAAGATTTAACAGTATGTTATGTTTTTGCTACTGGCCCTAAGAGCTGATTTCACTACACTTCGCAATATAAGCCCATCGACTTAATTTAGTATTAGGAAAACAGTGTGTCAGTGTTTCTTCACCAGTTAAAACAGGTTAACAAATATGTGGCTTGTCAGTTTTCTGAGAAGGTTGCGTATTTTTTTGCAATCCAGCACCACAGGTCACTGTGATCCTCTTTTTAACCCATTGGTGATGTTAGAGAACCTCTCAGCAACAAGTAAACCAAAATAATAAGTGTCTAACTTGCATTATTTTGGTCAGCAGGCCAAACTTAAGCCAACTATCAAACTTGTTTTAAAAATAAAAATCAAACAAAAAAAAAAAAATTAGATCATGAAAAGAGTCTCCTTTCCAAACTTTTAAAATTATTTATTTTGAACCCTAAAGTTTTTTTTTGTTGTTTATTTATTTTGACTATAAATTCTTTCTGCTCAAGAACAGAGCAGTAAATTTGGCTCACTGTCCCAGAGAAGAGGAGAATTTCTGGCAGTGAATCATTATAACAACACAATTTTTCCAGCTCATGCCTACCCATTCTCTAGATTAGAGTGACATTTGTTTTTAAAGCAAATCTAGGTTCCTTTTAGTGAGAGGTGGTAATGCTGCATGATAAATAATCAGCTTAAGGATTAACCCCCTAAGCAAGTGGCTTATGGTGAGTAAACTGCCAGGCTAGAAATAGATGAGAATCTTAACATTTATATTTAGTGATTTCTTCTAATCATTATTGTGTTGACAGGAATCATAAAGTGGAAAAGACACACAAATATAGATTCTAGAGACCTAAACCATTAGTGCTAGTGGGAATAATCCTAGACTCCCTCTGAAAGGCCAGATCTTTCAAAATCTGACCCCATCCACATGTGAAACTCTTCTGAACACACCTCCACTGACACAAATTTGTCATTCTTCCTTGAGCACAACCTGCTTTTTCACATCTTGGCTCCTTTATATATTCATTCTTTAATACCTTGAATTATATTTCTGCCTAGAATATTCCTACAAAAAAGGCTAAGTGTAAATATCATCCTCTCTACAAACCCTTCTCTGATTTCTCTACTTCCAGTGGTAATTAATCACTTCATCCTCTGTAATATTAAATTTATGGTAGCCCTTATCACTTTGCGAAAGACACAGAATCCATCTATAAGTTTTTCTCCTTTTCTAAACTATAGGATTTTTGAAGCCAAAGATATCATTTTAATAATCAGCATTTCCATAGCACAGCAAACATTTTGGTGCATGGCCGGAAAACAAATATTTGGCAAATTAGGAAAGTCATGATTTGTATTATATGGTAGCACAGTACATAAAGCACTGGACATGAGATCAGAAGTCTTAGGTTGCTTTACTCTTTGCCACTTATAAGTTTTATGAACACAAGAAAACAACTTTATGCCAATAAATTTGACAACTAAGTAAAATTTAAAAATTTTTGTAAGAATTACAATATTCCAGAACTGATCCAAGAAGAAATAGGGGGAAATTACATATGTATATATTCATATATATGAAAAGACATCTCTAGTAAGAAAATTGAATGAGTAATGTTTTTAATCCCACAAAGGAAATTTCAAGTCATGATTGTTTTGTCAGTGAATTGTATCAAACATTTGAGGAAAAAATAATACCAATCTTACATAAACTCTTCCAGAAAATAAAGTTCTTTGGAACACTTCCTAACTCATTGTATTGCCCATAATATTACCCTGATACCAAAACTTAACTAAAACATTGTAAGAAGAAAATACTGAAGACCAAGGGGATATACATAACATTCTTTAACAAAGTATTAGGACAACAAACACAACGATATATAAAAAGGATAACACATTATTCCCAAGTGGAGTTTGTCCCAGGAATGCAAGGTTAGTTTAATACTAAAAAATCAACTGATATGATGCATGATATTAATAAACCAAAGGGGCAAAAGTATATGAGCACACAATAGATATACAAAAAGCATTCGACAGAATTCAACAGCCATTTGAGACTTTTTAAACTCTCAGAAAACTAGAAATAGAAAACAACTTTCTCAATCTGAAAAGAGCATTTAGAAAAATCTACAGCTAATATAACTAATGATACAATATTTAAAAATTTTTGTCTAAGATAGAGAAAAAGGCAAAAAAGTCTCCTCCAAATGCTTCCATTCAACATTGTACTTGGTGTGCCAGCAAGTATAATGAGACAAGGAAAAGAATTGAAAGATAAAGCTTGGAAAGAAGTAAAACTTTCTAACTCCAGTGTGAGCCTTAGTTTCTACAATTGTAAATTAAGAGGTTGGGGTCTTAAAGTTTATATTCCAATATATGTTATACTTCAGTAAAATTATAATCAGTTCGGTTGTTGAAATCAGAGATAAAATCATCAAACAAGACATCTTAAAACAATCATTTTTCAACAATATCTCTGGAAAATTGTCTTCATTGAAAACCTAGTGCTTATTTCTGTTCTAAGCATTAAACAGGATAAAGAAGAAAATGAAGGACTCTTCTGCTTGAACTTGTAGTCTAAGTATTGATGCAAAACTAACAACCAGTTTACAAGTATATGTAATTATATATTTGTGAATTTAAATATCCACATTTCCATCTGCCGGTAACAATTATATTGGGTCAATAGCATATATTGCACATTTCTTTGCATTAATCTAACCACTTTTTAATTCATATTTTTGTCTTGGCTCATACTAGGTTATTTCCCTCTCTCCCCTTATGCTTTATAAACATTTAGAATGATACAGAATATATTTTTAATTGTTAGAATTTAAATGAGCAGGACAATGAGAGTTGGAGTAATTGAATTTTAGGGGAACTAATACGTCTTGAGCAAATACCTATGAATGGGTAAGAAAACTAAAACTTGTTTGAGCTGTTATTATGTGCTGGAAATCTTTATATATATATTATCTCATTTATGCCTCATAGCAACAGTACAAGGAATTACTGTATGTCTGTTTGTATTAATATTATCATCATCATCATTACCATTTTACAGAAGAGGAAATGGAGATTCAGCAAGATTTCTGAAAACTTCCCCACAGTCACACAGCTATTATAATAAATGACAAAGTCAGAATTTCAATGCAAAATTCTTTTTTAAGAATATAGAGGTGAAACAATGTGATGTCTCAGTCTGCTTGTAAATGATGCTTCAGTGGAAGAGCAAGGGGAAGAGTGGTAATAAAGACAAATAGATGAATCAACGTCTGAAAAATATTTATAAATGCTAAAGCTGGGTGACCATTGTTAAGACCACTCATTGTTATTCACTCTACTTTTATCTACAAATGAGATTTTTCATAATTGAAAAAAATGGGAAAAATCTACTTTTTAAAAGAGGACAATTTTTCTCTGTTCTGCCCACTACTCTGCATAGCCTTCATAAAGCCTTGAGCTGAGTTTTGAATAATGTGGAAGGTTTGATTAGACAGAAAGAAGAGGAAGACAGAAAGGGCTAGGAGCAGAATAAAAATGAGAACAGATTTTCTATGAAGTAAAAGGAGTTGACTTTTTAAAGAGGATATGAGTTGTGGAAGAGAGGAGAGGATGTAAAGTAAGTTTGGGAATGTTGGGTTAAATTCAATTATTAAGAACCTTGAAAGCCAAGCAAAGAACGACAGAACTTTAAAAAGAAATCTGGCCGGGCGCGGTGGCTCAAGCCTGTAATCCCAGCACTTTGGGAGGCCGAGACGGGCGGATCACAAGGTCAGGAGATCGAGACCATCCTGCCTAACACGGTGAAACCCCGTCTCTACTAAAAAAAAATGCAAAAAAACTAGCCGGGCGGGTTGGCGGGCGCCTGTAGTCCCAGCTACTCGGGAGGCTGAGGTAGGAGAATGGCGTAAACCTGGGAGGCGGAGCTTGCAGTGAGCTGAGATCCGGCCACTGCACCCCAGCCTGGGCGACAGAGCAAGACTCCGTCTCAAAAAATAAAAAATAAAAAAAATATAATAATAAATAAAAAATAAAAAGAAATCTTTATTCTAAGCTCCATCTTAATCCATCACTGAAGTATATATTGAGAATATTCAAAGGCCTAAAAAAAATTTAGATTAAATACTATAATAGCAAATATCATTAGAACAAAAAAAAAAACAAACACACACACATCTTTTCCTAAAAAGAGACGTCACTGTGGCAAAACCAGATTAACACCCCATTTCTTACAAGTCATTCTTAATTCAACAATATTTCATCATAAATTGGTCTTCCCTTGGAGTTTACTATTTTTGTTTGTTTTTGTTTTGTTTTGTTTGTTTTTGAGACGGAGTCTCGCTCTGCCGCCCAGGCTGGAGTGCAGTGGCATGATCTTGATTCACTGCAAGCTCCGCCTCCCATGTTCATGCCATTCTCCTGCCTCAGCCTCCCGAGTAGCTGGGACTACAGGCACTTGCCACCTTGCCCGGCTAATTTTTTGTATTTTTAGTAGAGATGGGGTTTCACTGTGTTAGCCAGGAGGCGTTTACTGTTTTTGTGACTAGTGAAAGGTCTAATATAAATTCCTCATAGGTTCTGAATTTACCAGGCTTCAGTGGGAGAAAAAGATTGGTGTATTTGAAAGAAGTTTTGAGCTAGACAGACTACAGACTGAATTCCATGACTTCCCTGCCATAAACTTGGACAGTTATTTAACAGCTCTTCATGTGTTGGTATACTTAAAGAAAAATAGCATAAGGAAAGTTAACCTATAGGACTTAGTACAGTGCCTAGCACCTTGAATTGTATCCTTTTGCTTTGACCCAGTGTCAAACATTCTGATCCATTGTTACATTTGAGAAGCTGCCAGCCATGCAGCTGCCTTCTGTAAGGAATATTATGACAGTTTGATTGCAAAGCATCCCATCAATCTCTGCTTTTTCTTCCTCTTTTGAAATGTCCCCACACTGCTCCCTTGTCCCCTTGTAGCCAGCTAAGGAGGGCGAAATACACCTGAAGACAAATTAGAACATCTCCTCCACTTCCCAAATCCCACCCCATTTGAATGCTTGCCAATCAGAGGCTGTCTCAGTATTTCCTCTTTTTACTCCATAAAATGCACTCTCCTTTCTAAGACCTTTGTACACCTGCTGAAAGGAAAATGACCACACATGAGTTCTGGATGTACGTTTATAAATAAAAAGCCTTCATTAATTTTGCATTGGACTTTGTTTTGTCTTTGACATGTTGTATGGCAGACCCACTGACCAGGGTCTGAAAATGGACCTATCACACACTGAGCACAGTATCATGATGTAAGCATTCCGGGACGTTATCTTTCTACCAAAAGAGGTTCTGAAGTTAAAAAAAAAAAAAAAAGTGTCCCAACTTTGTTTGGCACTGTACACTAACATGTATCCATACCTTAAGGAATTATAGCAATCATGAGTATACCGAAGGCGTTTGGTGAGAAGCCTTTTGTTTAAGCCAATATATTTCAAATTTATTCCACATCACAGAATGTCCACCCCTCCCTAATGCTGTAATAAACTAATCACCAACTTCTTCATTCTGGGGTCACTTTCACATGGCTTAGTAGTGCATCCAGATATTACTAAGTAGCTAGTTAGATTAACAGGGGTGAAAACAAAGGCAAAAACAAGTTTATAAAGAAGGAGAGAAAGAATGATGAGAGAAAATAAAAGACAGTGGAATGAATCAAACAGCTAGAACATGCATGGCATAAGTATATTAGAAGCGACTGCATGAGTCTCTTAATTCAAAATCCTACTAGGGTTAGGGATACCACGTTAGAACTATTGAAATGTCAGTTACTTTAGCCAAGCTGAAGTTGAGCCCTTCCCTAATCTTCCTCCTAAAGTAGTTTTCGGTCATCCTTTAGTCCTATGTGGGGGTAAGTTTCAAATTAGAGCTTTAAAAGTTGTCTGGCTTTGAAGAGCACTTAAGCTTATAAAAGAAATAAACTGCTACATTGCAGTGTCAAGCTAAATAGATGATTTATTGACACTTTTTCAGAACTACTCTAGGTTATTTTTGGTGGCATATATCCAAATGGAACACCACCAAGGTATTTATACAGGCTCCAATTTCTGCACTTCTCCAATATCTGGCATGAAGTGTTTTTATGGTATATAACCTTTTCCCCTGAACTAGCTTTTGCTCATCCTTTAAGCTGAAAATTGATCAGTGTCTGAGTATTTGAGTAGGCATACTACCACTAAGCAACTTACATGCTGGAGACAAACAGCCTGACAATTCCTTTGCATTGTACTACTTTGAGCAAATTTAGGAGACTGGAGAGCTGCCCTGTATATAGGTGGGTATAAAACAAGAATCTGGCTGTATTAGAGTTCTCCAGAAAAATGGAACCAACAGGACATGTAAAGCTATATAGGGAGATATTTATTGTAAAGGATTAGCTCACACAGTTATGGAGGCTGAGAAGTCTCATGACCTGCCGTCGGCAGGCTGCAGGCCCAGGAAAGCTGTTGGTGTAGTTCCAGTCCAGACCTGAAGATCTGAGAATAAGGCATGCTGATGTCCAAGGGCAGGAGAAGACGGATGTTCCAGCTCAGGAAAACTAATTTTCCCTTCCTGTGCCTTTTTGTTCTATTCAGGTTCTCAACAGATTGAATGTTGCCCACTCGCATTGGTGAGGGTGAATTTTATTCAGTCCACAGATTCAAATGTTAGTCTCTTCGGGAAACACCCTCTTAGACATACCCAGAAATAATGTTTTACTAGCTATCTGAGCATCTCTTAGCCTATTCAAGTTGATACACAAAGGTCATCATCATACTTGCTAAGCTGTATGTGTGCTCAAGGTCCTTCCCAACAAAAAAATGCCCTATTACTCCTTCCTCAGTATAAACGCCTTTATATTGCATCCTCAGTGCAGGTTCTTCCCTGCACAATGGTGCCAGACTGGATGGGAAGAGGACAGCGAAATCTACAGCACCTTCTTCTTGCTAAGACATGTGTCTGAGAGGCTGCATAATCCCAAATAAGTCAATTTCTCAAAAGTTTCACAGAGATGTCATACAAATGACCTGCAGCCCATATTCCATTCATTCATTCACTCAATCAATTAATATTGTCTCAGTACCCATTGAGTAGAAAACATTCTTCTAGCTATGGTAGGAGATAAAACAAAAAAACAATGCAGCCTAGGGAGATTCAGTATGCACATGAACATAAAGTTTAAAGGGCTAAAAGAAGCAAAAATGAAATACTAGGAGTGGGCTTCAGATTGTGGGTCTCACCTCTCAATTCTTCCTGGTAGGACCCTTTATTCTCATCATGTCTTGATCTTGTTTCCTTTCCTGGGTTGTGCATAATACAAGTCTCTTCTCCTAACTTTGATCACCATCCTTTCTTCTCTTTCTCATAACTATGATCAGGGATCAGGAACATAGTCTCCACTTGCTTTTTCTTGTCCTTGACCAGCACACTTATAGCTTGTTTATCATACCTTTATCCCACAGTAGAGGTTCTCCACTGTCCTGTGACCTAGGACCAGTAATTTGCAACTTTTTCTGCAAAGGGCCAGATGGCAAATATTTGGGGCTTTATGGGCCATGTAGTCTCTGTTGCAACTGCTTGTCTTTTTAGATATAGGCAGAAGCAAGCAAAAATTTGAATTTCATATAATTTTTAACATGTCGTCAAAAATTCTTTTTTAATTTTTTCCAAACATTTTAAAATGTAGAAACTATTCTTTTTAAAAAATAGCCTTAAGGAGTACAAGTGTAGTTTTGTTACACAGATATATTACATACAGGTAAAGTCTAGGCTTTTAGTTTAACTATCACTTGAATAGTGCCCATTGTACTCACTAAGTAATTTCTCATCCCTCATGCCCCTCCCACCCTTCCAAAACTCCAGTGTCTATTATTCAACATTCTCTATGTGTACATATTATTTAGCTCCCGTTTATAGGTGAGAATGTGGTATTTGACTCTGTGTCTGAGTTGTTTCACTTAAAAGATAATGGCTTCCAGCTCCATGCATGTGGCTGCAAAAGACATGATTTCATTCTTTTTTATGGCTGAACAGTATTCCATTGTGGGTGTATGATGTGTGTGTGTGTGTGTGTGCGCATGCACGCATGCATGTGTATTAGACACATTTTCCTTATCCAGTCATTCGTTGAAGGACACTTAGGTTGATTCTATGACATTACTATTACTAAAGATGCTGTCATAAACATACATGTGCAGGTATCTTTTTAATATAGTGATTTCCTTTGGGTAGATACCCAGTAGTGGCATTGCTGGCTTGCATGGTACTTCTATTTTTTGTTCTTTGAGAAATAGCCATACTGTTTTCCATAGAGATTGTACTAATTTACATTCCCTTATCAACTGTGTAAAAAATAACATAGGAACCATTCTTAGCTCCTGGGTCATGCAAAAAGGCCCACAGTTTGCTGGCTCCTAGCCTAGAATGTATGTAAAGAGTATGTACGTAGACAATGGCCCCAAGTCATAAGGATACAGGCAAGATGAGGAGAGGAAGAGAGAAAGGAAGAGCAATGGATAGGAAGGTATAATACTTAAATCTGCAAGGAAGTTAAATCTTATAACAAATGCTCTGGCCCAGGGTTTGTGAAATTTTCATACAGGCATAACTACTATGGTTAACAGGCAAATGTTCTGTGAGCACTGGTAATTGTTTTCATAAAGCCAGTTCTAAATGTGTGTAGTAGACAATGCTACCTGTTTACCAAAACTGTTTCTTTTTCTCCTGGTCAGGCAAGTAGGCTACTTTTCCTAGCCTACCTTGCAGTTAGCTGTGGTCATGTAACTAGCTGTCACAATGAAATATGAGCCCAAGTGAGATCAATCACTTTTAAGAAAGGGGTAGGCCTCCTCCAGTCTCTCTTCCTCCTTCTACCAGCTGAATGTTATGGAAAATGGAGCTCCATTAGATGGTGGAGTCACACGAATCAGGGAGCCTTGGTCCCTCAAGAACCACATATAGAAGAGCTGCTCACTGACCAGGAGCATCTAGCTAAGACTATTCTAAGAGCAGTAAATATACTTTTCATGCTTATTCAGCTCAATAGAGCAGCTAACCTTATTTATGCTAAGGTGTAAATTACTAAGAAATGTTGATTGTGTGACCATTACTTATAAAATACAAAATACATACTCATAGCTTTAAAAAGAAAAGTTATGACAATATGAAAAAAAACCCCAGAACTTTTCACATCAATTGTGTTCAAAGAGCTATGTTTTGGGACATACAAAATAAATTACTGCCTCCCAGCTAAATAGAATAGGAGCAATCACAGGAAGAAGGAAAGACCTATTTGCCTAACATATCCACAGAACTTAATATCAGGTTTTTGCAGTTTTTAAGCCCTTATGGTTCTGAAATTTCTACTCTAATCCTAGCTCTTCCATTTTTCATTTTCAGAGACATGAAATTTTAGATTTTGAAAGGACTTGGATGGCAACATGTCTAACCTCTCACCTTTAGAGAAAAACATGTTGTCAATATCAATAATATAATCCTTGAACTATATTGAGAATTATATCCCTCAGTCTCCTCTTTACCAGGCTAAATATCCCCAACTTCTATGGGATATTTTTGCAAATATATTTTAATCCATTAATCTTTTTCATTCTTCCTTCAGTTGTTCACTCTTTCTCAGGTTACAAAGTTCAGAAAGGGACATGAGATTCTAAATAAAGACATAACCAACAAGGCCAGCCAGGCCTATGTATAGACAGAGTTGAAAGCTGCCAGCCTGGTTTGATTTGAGATGCAGAAAAGCTCCTGGTTCTCCTCTTCTCCAGCCCCAATCACCCAGACAAAAATAGTCCCCCTATCTTGCTTGCCAAGGACAATTTTCCCATCACTGGAGGGCCTTTGGGAAAAGGGGCAGAAGAAAGGCAACTATATTTCTTTTAAAAATGTGCTTGTCTGTACACTAGATACATTATATACATTACTTCACTTAAACTCTACAAATATCTTAAGTTACTAGTGCATATATCATAAAGAAAGCAATTAGTAAAAGATAAAACATAGGCTCCACAGTCGGGCAGACCTAAGTTTGAATTGCACCTCCAACATTTACTGGCTGTGAGACCTTAGCTAATTTGTTTATCCTCTCAAAGCTTCAGGTTCCTGACCTAGATAGTTTATTCCATCTACAGCATAGGATGATGTCATGAACAAGCAACATAATCTATGTGCCTGGTCCACTGCCTGCCTCCTGACAAATACTCAGTATGTGTAAGCCAGTATTATCCCCATTTTACAGATAATGAAGTTGAGTCACAGAAGTTAAATGATTTGCCTTAGGTCACAGAGCTAAGAAGTAGCAGAAACAACATCTAAACCTAACTCTGCCTCCAAAGCTTGTGTTTGTTCCGCTACCGTTTCCAAAACGCTTCTCATGAATTCACATGAATGGCCCAGGAGAAGCAGCACAAAAGTTCCACCACCATAATTTTAGAGTATCCAACTTAGAAACTAAGTATATAGCCCTGACATGTAAGTAAGTAGGTAAGTATTTAGAGTTGGAAAGAATGAGTCAGAAAACAAGTTTCCAAGAAAATGTGGCTCAGTTGGAAGGAGGGAGCAAAAAGGTCTCAAGGGAGCTGTACTGTTCATGGCTACTGCTTATGGACACTGGGAACATTTGAGAATTGTGCACCAAAAGCAGGGTGGGGTAGTGTTTGAGAGCCCGCTTCACCTAAGTTGCAAGAGCTCTAACAGGAACTTAAGAGTTACACAGCAGTTCACACTCTGATCTGAACCTGCTTTGGAAAAAAAAAAAACAATTTTATAAATTGGTACAAGAGAAATATATCAAAGATAGCCAGATATATAGTCAAAGAAAAAGAAGACAAAAGGAAGCCTGAAGGTGACCCTACTTTGTTCACTTTCACAGTTTCAGCAGTCAAGCTAGAGCCTGTCATATGCTAGATTTGCTATTTGATTTATGCCTTGGAGTACACATTGTATAGTCACTCAAAATTTAGTGACAAAGTTCTTGTCTCTAAAGCAGGACATGCAGAATTCCAATCATGATTCCTTCACTTTGCGACAAGTTACCTCCTTCTCTGTGCCTCAGTTTCCTCATCCTTACAAGGTGCTCAACAGATTTTGTTTTTGAGATGGAGTTTCACTCTTCTCGCCCAAGCTGGAGTGCAATGGCAAAATCTCGGCTCACTGCAACCTCCACCTCCCAGGTTCAAGCGATTCTCCTGCCTCAGCCTCTCGAGTAGCTGGGATTACAGGCATGTGCCACCATGCCAGGTTAATTTTTGTATTTTTAGTAGAGATGGGGTTTTACCACATTGCCCAGGCTGGTCTCAAACTCCTGACCTCAGGTGATCCACCCACCTTGGCCTCCCAAAGTGCTGGGATTATAGGCAAGAGCCACCACACCCAGCCTGCTCAACAGATATTAACTGTTGTTATTCTCTCATTTAATCCTCACAATCAGTGAAGAAACTGAGACTAAAGTTACTCAGTGGCTTGCCTAAATCTTCCCCAGACAGTAATCAGAAGGATCAGAATCCAAAGGCAGGATTTATGTCTCTGAGCATCATCTTCCTCCTTGCCATGCTGCTTGTGATGTGTAAGAAAAAGCTCAATAACCTATCAAACAGTGCTTTCCAAATAATCTGAAATTTCCTTTATTGCTTTACAGTCATGACTGGGACTTGGAGATTTGTCTTTACTGAATAGCTGAATGGGCATCCGCATGTGGCCAAATGTTGTTAGTGACAGAAGGTCAATACATCAACCTACTTGCTCATAGTACAGAAAAGAACAATTAAAATAAGCAGAGAGGGCAAATAAACAGCACGTGCATTTTCTTCCTAAGATACCCTGGACAAATTACTTGTTGAGCTGCAACTGCTAACAGCAGTTACTTACACTGAATTAAAGAAGCCATCACTATACTCTTTTGTCATCCTCCCCACTGAAAAAAAAAAAAGAAAACCGAAGTGGTAAATGAGTCCTGCCTAAAATAATGAAGGGTCCTCTTTAGATAAATCAATTTCAAATCTTTGGAGGGGTCATTGTTTAGTAAAGGGGATGGTTTTTGAAAGCAGGGAGATGAATAAATGGAACTAGCACAGCTCTCCATAAAAAGTTAGTTGCTAGCTTATTTGTGAAAGAATCTTCCAATCAAATTATAGACAGTTAAAAAATGTTTCTCTTGCTCCCTGTTGCTAACTTAATTAACATTTGCCCTCAAAATGTATGTGTGTGCATGTGTATATCTGTGTGTGAGCCTACAGCTGTTCACTGGACATGAATAAACAAACAAGCAAGCACGTCTGCAAGCTATTTCCACTCATGCTGGTAGAAATAGCTTGAAAAGATGCACGTTTGGGGAGACCACATCACCTCAACCCCTTGGGAGGACTAGGAGTGCCAATCCTTTGTAAAATTCGTAAAAAACCAAATTTTCATCTCTATTCTATGTAAAATCTGGAGCACTACTCTGGACAGACTAGAGTTCAGGAAGTTTTTAACTTTAAACACATGAAATTTCCATTTTCATGGGTCAAAACATATTAAAGACCAGCCATTTATAGGGTTTTGTTGCATAACATTGCTAGGATAGTGGAGAAAAGTACTGGGGAAGATCAATCCCGAATAGAAGGGAGGGTTTCTCAAATGATAGATGCTAATAATTAGAAAAAAAAGTTATATTGTAGAGAAACATATACATGTGCATGTAAGATCTATATTAGCAACTGGGGCGTCCTTATGAAAGACCTTCCATGTAAGTTTCATAAGCAGAAGCTCTCTTAGACCACAGAGAAACTCATGCTCAGTAAAATTTTTCATGTCTTCTGATGTTGAATTTTTTTTATTTTCCCCAAAACAATCATCAGTCTTCATATACCTCAAAGTGTATATTTTTTAAGTCAACATTGAAGGATGTGAATCGAATCAGCTCAATTTCAATGCACAATCCCTGATTCTCCCAAACATTTCAGACTTATCCCTGATTCTCCCAAACATTCCAGGCTTATAATTTCTAATGGTGAGAAGAAATAAAGTCAGATGAGTTAAAGCATATCTCTACTGAACAAAATAAACGGTCATTTTCTTTACTTTTCTCTGGAACATAAGTGTTTTCACAGCATCAGACCATTTATTGAAGATGCCATCCCTTGTTCACCTCTATTTGGTACTGGATTTTATTAAAAATGGAGAACAGATGACCTACTGGGCTTGAGGTATGGTCAGAGTTTTCTTAAGGGGTCTTCTTCACACAATTTAAAAATCAGATCCAACCTGATCATTCTTATTACTGAGCACGTAAAGTGAAAACATTTTGTCAAAATTTAACCTCTTAGATGAAGGAGCCAGCAAACATGGTTTCTGCCTCCATGCAATTAGGTGGCTCAATTTTGAAAAGCCCCACCATAATGGCTCAGAGGACTCCCCATTTTGGTTGATGCTGCTTTTCTCTGAAACACAAAAGGTTAACCCCACCAATAGGTCGGCACATCTCTAAAGTCTCAGCCACTTCTAGAGGTCTCTCGATGACAAGTTCTTGCTCAGAGTGAAAACTAGCTGTAGGCAGAACAAGGATGGCAGGTGCAGGGGGAAATGATCACCCTAAGTACATGGTGGCAAGAACATGAGAGCTACAGACTTCATGGTGGAGGAATGCAGGCATTTCTAGATATGGTAACAGCCTCTGCAATGGCAGATAATTATGTTTGTGATCATCTGAAACCCTGAAAATAAGGCTAACCAAGTCAGGGTTGCCTAAGGGCCACAGACACAGAACTCCAGCCAGTGTCAACATAAGGCTGGTAACTGATCACCACAGGCATGAGCAGGAATAAGAACATCCACTGTGTAACATGCACCCAATACCACAGACCTAATACCCAAACCCCCACATCTGCCTGGCTTTCACTAAGTCCTGAAATAATGGATTTAAAAGATCATAAATCATCTTTCTTAGACTGGAGGTTGCATAGGGAAATTCCTAGATGAACCTATTAGTTGAGAACAATCTGAAACCTTTCACCAAAATATGTAAACTGTAATACGTGATGCCAAGAAAACTTGTGTACCCTATTTTTGGTGCACTGTATTGCACTGTATTTACACACGCTTAACTTTCCCATTTGTCAAAGATGTTCTTAAGAACAATAACAATGTCTTGATTATCTTTGTATCACCACACCTGCATAGAGCCTGACACATAATAGAAACCCAATATATATTTACTGACCAAATGGATGGGTGAAGAATGAACTTTATAGTAGTGCTAATAAGATGTTTTAGCTTGACATTAAATACACATTACTTTATTTTTCCTTCAAAGATATGGAGAGCTCTGACTCCAAAGTAAGAGACATGATTTGTACTTATTACATTTTAGTCTAAGATCTACTATATGGTACCAAGTATATTGAGAGTTAGGAAAAAAAGAAAAAAAGAAAGAAAAAGAATCACTACCTGCCAAGATATACCATCTATGGATAAAGAATATCATCCCATCTCACCACAGTAAACAGTTCAGCCTCTCCTATCTGTGCTCCTACCCGGCTTTCCACTCACAGAAGAATAAAATAAATGATATGAAGTTAAACAAGGTCTCTAAAGAATCTAAACTAGCTCTTAGCAATACATGCCTCAATAAGGTCTTGAGGAGCTTTACAAGAGAGAAACAGATTCTCTCCAAACAACTTTCCAAACAACTCAATTTTACAAAGTCAGTGCTTTCTGAATACAGGGAACACTGATACCAAAGGAAACATAAAATGTGACAAGAACATTATGGAATAAGGCAAAAGGGACACTAAGGTTATGAACCCAAAGAAAATTATACAATGGGAAGATTGTATTTCTTTCAGTTCAGAGCAAGTAAAATAAGTTCAGGGTAAAACAAAAAAGCCAACATTAAATCAAAGAATTCAGTAAAATGAATAAGCACTTTAGAGATTCAGATTTTACAGTTAAGAAAGACTAGGAATATTAGCCAAGTAAAGATAAGAGACTGCCAAGGAAAAGTAATATCCAGTAAAAGTACAGAGAAAAAAAAGCATTTTACTTTTCCTTCCCATATTGAAATTTTTACAGAACTTTAAAAAGCATGTTGGAGGAAATTTACTTTTCTTTCCTTAATTATATAATTCTGGAAAGACACAGTCACTGTCAGCAATATCTGGAAGTATTACATTAGAAAAGTCCATACTAGAAATTCTGAAAGTTTTAAAATATCTGGAGAGTTTGGCTGTGGATATAGAAAGAAAAGATCATTTTAGCTCTAATGCTGAATTATTTTTCAACCTATCATGATATCAACTGTGTATATGACAGATAATATGAACCAAACATGCTAAATGACATGTTCGCGTTTCTATGCTCATTGACCTTTCAAATATTTGGAAAAAATATTGTAATGATAATTCTTGATTGCTCTAATTCTCCCACTAATATTTAATAATATCAACCAAATAGTTCATAGTCCTGTCTTCTCACGCATGTAATAGTCTATTTCTATGTGGACATGAATTAGTAGAGATTGATTGCTTTATTGTTCATATCAACAATGTTAACCAAACATGTTTGAAATGCTGGCCCTAAACTAAACACAAATTTCAACACAGCTACACTAATCAAGCCTGACTACATGAATTATGCAAAATATAAAACTGAAACATGCTTTTATATTAAATAACTGAAGTTCACACTCTGTCTATAACCAATAGTATCAACAGAGGGAACCTAAAAATAACCATAAATGTTTCATGTGGTTTTAATCTTGGGAGAAGCAAGAGAAGTTTCCACATGGCTATCATAAAATAAATGTCAACAACATATGGGCAAATGAGACCAGACCGACTATACGTGTAATTCTCTTTATTAGCAAAAATTAACCTAGGTTAGATCTATTGGGTTAAGTGGTAGTAAGAGCTGGTAAAAGCAGTAACAGAAAACAGGAATAGAAAAGTAGAAGAATAAAAATGGGAACAAATCAAGAAAATTCCTTCAGAGTGTGATTCAGAAGGCTAATATTTTCTCAACAGCAAAATAGATTATAATCTTGACAAATTTTTGGTTGTGTTTTTTAGTATCTTTTATTAGAACATCAAAATATTTAAAAATAAATTTATTCACTAATATGTTATCTCATAAAAATATTGAATGTTGTCATCTCTCTTTCATAATAGAAAAAAACTTACATGTGGAGATTTCTCCAAGTGTCTACCCTAGACCTGAGTCTAAATAAAGGAGAAAAAAACAAAAAACAAAACAAAAAAATCTCGGTCTTGAGACAGTTATTTTTTATTAAATGACCATATAAACACATCTGACTTACCTTTTTTATGGGTAGCATCAGGCAAATCCCCTGTACATCTTTTTCTTCAAAATACTCTTTGATCTAAGAACAAATTTAAATAGTATTGCAACTAGTATTATTACAGATACGAGGCATTCTTCCTTGGTTTCTGTGATTCTTTTTAGTATTGCTGAATAAACATTAGTAATGTCTATGTCTTGAGGAAGCTGAATTTGAATAGAAAATTACTAGCTTTATTATAATCACTTACAGACTTTTAAATTATGCTGTCAATATTTTCAATAATATATTTCACTCATTATAAATGTTTGGTTAGATAACCACCTCCTTTCTCCTCTTGCTCCAGCTACTGCTAATTCAATATAATCATTGAATAGGGTATCATGCTTCCTCCCAAACAAGCAAGAATTAAAGTCACAATCCATAGGCAAAAGTTCATTATTGCTGGCTTATCGGAATTAATCACATTTAAGGCAGCAATTTAACCTGATAACCCTCAACCTAATCGTCTCAATCATTCTATTCTCTTCATACCATACTTTCCCCAAAACTGCTACAAATCTGAACTGATGACCCAAGTTCTGTCTGTTGGCTGGCACCCACTGGTATTTCTATGTAAAGAAAACACCATGGGGTCATTTCACTACATTTATACTTAGATGGTTCCAAGAGAAAAGTTTCCCCTCAATACAACTTCACCAGCAAAATATTCCTTACATAGATTAGTATTAATATAATTGTCAAGGAAATTAAATATCTTTACATGTGTTAGTAAAAGCTACATTTTTTCCAGTTTGACTTCTCCATTTATACCTTAAAAAAGGAAAGACCCTGGAGTTTCCTTTGAACATTTTAGGTGTCTTATATTAAATACTATTAAGGGAAGAATAACTGATGTAAGAATTCTTAAGAATTAAACTTACATATTTTGGCAGAAAAGTCCAAAGCTTTAGTGTCTAAAGCTTTAAGGTTGAGCTCTTTTCACTAATAGACCCATGCTGGACCCCAATTTCTACACTTTTTAAGTGAGTAGTTTGAATCAGATGTCTCTGAAATTCCTTTCAACATCCTAAGCTCATTTAAGACTTTTGATGTGATATAATGATTTTTTTTTATAGGTAGACGATCATAAACTCCTCCCTTGAGCCCCACTTTCAGAGAACGTTCTTTATATAGGTAACTCCCATCATGCATTAAGGAAACAAAGAGATACAGTGTACATAGAACAATTGATATTCCAAAACTTTTTCTTCTGATTCTGAAAGGCAATTGGAGACATAACTCTCTTATAAAGATCCAGAATGTAAAACAAAGTATGTTATAGTCTTTATAGAGCTCTTATAAACTATTCTTCCTATCTCTTGGACTGCACTATTGATGACAATCTGAGATCTAGCAAAGTGTCGGGGCATGTTACTGAAATACCAGGGTTTTAGTCTAGGTCCTTCTGCTCACCGCACAGAAAGCCAATCACTGAGACGACAAGTATTACCAAGGAAGAAGACTTTAATCTGGTGCTGCAGGCAAGGAGATGGGAGTTTGATCTCAAATCCATCTCCCTGACTGACTAAAACTAGGGGTTTATATAGCAGGAAAGACATGATTCAAAAGCAGTCATAGACTCCTCCACATGCAATTCCATGAACTGACATAGATAGCACACACATTAAAGATGCAATAAAAACAGGCACCAGAACCAAGCAAATCCTCACAGTGGAATGGGTGCATTTATTTTTCACAGTTATTGTTAATTCCATATGAGTTTGTGTATTCAGAATACTTGTTAAATTCAAAAAGGAAAAGGCCCTCAGACCAGGATTAGCAGTCAACGGAGTGTAACGGCAATCAGATAGTATGGAAGTTGAAATTTGAAATTCTGCTGCAAAATCGTCCTGGAAAGTATTCAAGCAATTATCCAGCTAAACCAAAAAGAAAAAGAATTTCTACCATACAATTAAAAATAAAGGCAATGTTGAGGTAAATGATCCAGATTGCCTTTCATATTGATTAAATTGCCTTCATGAGTATGAAACCCTGCGGTTTGTCCATAGCCAAAGACTAATAAAATCATAGGATGTCAGAAGAGAAGGAACTATATAGATCAACTTGTTCCATCACACCATTCTGTAGATAAGAAACCTGAGAGTGGAGTGTTTAAATGATTTTAAGATGTAGAACAGAACCCAACTAGAACCTAAGCCTTAGAACCTTCTAGTTAGTTCATTCCAATTTATACAACATGAGTTAACTAACAGCTCATAAGGAAAAAAGATTAACATTAAGGGAAGAAAAGTCAAAAAAAAGAAGGAAAATATAGTTGCTTCATTTATATAGTTTGTTATCACTTTGAAACTGTTATGTTAAATACACTTAATACAAAGTTTTAGAAAGTTTTATAATGCCACAAAGAAGAAATGCCATATGCTAAATATGTTCTAAAAAATGCTAATCTCTAAATTCAGATTTTTTGAGGATTTTTTTTCTGTGTTGATTATTTTATATCCATTCTTTAAAAATCAACTGGCAAGAAACACAATATCTTTAATGTCTAGAATTCTGATTTTTATATTTTAGTAACATTTATTATAAATATTCAATTAAAATAATTGTCTTTATTTAAAACTTTTTTTTTTTTTTTCTTTTGAGACAGAGTCTCGCTCTGTCACCCAGGCTGGAGTGCAGTGGCGCCATCTCGCCTCACTGCAAGTTCCACCTCTCAGGTTCACACCATTCTCCTGCCTCAGCCTCCCGAGTAGCTAGGACTACAGGCGCTCGCCACCACGCCTGGCTAATTTTTTGTGTTTTTAGTAGAGACAGGGTTTCACCGTGTTAGCCAGGATGGTCTCGATCTCCTGACCTCGTGATCCACCCACCTTGGCCTCCCAAAGTGCTGGGATTACAGGCGTGAGCCACTGCACTCAGCCTAAAACTGTATCTTTAGAACAGCTGTAAATCAGTAGACAAACCAAGGCTTTTTTTTTTTTTTTGTATTTTTAGTAGAGATGGGGTTTCTCTGTATTACTCAGGATGGTCTCGATCTCCTGACCTCATGACCCACCCACCTCAGCCTCCCAAAGTGCTGGGATTACAGGCATGAGCCACGGTTCCCAGCCCAAGGCACTTATTTTTAACTCACCCTAATTAAATGTCCCAATCTCCCTAACGCATTTAAAGAGAGTATGGAGAAAGTGAGCAAATGAGTGTGATTGTGTATGTGACCTCTAAACTTTGAACAATGCATCCTCAGATGTTTCATAATGCCTATTATGGTCCTAAATGCACTTAAAAAGAAAAAATAAGACTGTCTGAAGAATAATTGTTATGCCTAAATATTGTTAAAAATTTTAAAGTTGATGTTACCAAAGAAGGTACTAAGGAGAGTCGAGCCCTCCACTCAGCTCACCCCCAGTGTAGGTGTTCTTATCACACTTGTCTATGGATCTTCACTGAGGAAGGGAGGGAACATGGGATCTTCCACTATCAAATCTGGAAAGCTCTTCAACATTATAGTCATCACCCTTATTTCACCAGGAAGAGAACATTTTTCGATTTTGTATCTAATGAGTAATAGCTCAATGGCTAAGATCGAGGCCTTCCACCTCCCAGGACACATTCAGCCTTTTCTCAATACATCTCATTGTCATATTTTAAAAATATAAAGTCTTGTATGTTGGACACTATTTTTCCAATAAAGGCAGATTTTTAATTTTTTTGATTTCACAGAAAATCTGAGAAAATCAAACACAAAATGTTTTTCTGTAAAATACATTTTCATGTCATAGGCAAGTTTAACATAAAAATCTAATCTGATTAATGATACCTGGCTACATTTGTCATACTGAGGCTAAAGCCTTGGACTTCACATAGAAAAGTTGTAAATATGGACATTTAAAGGAAATGTCTCTTCACTCTTTAAAATATCTTATTTTAACTAGAATTCAGCCAAGGACTCGCTGAAGCAGTTAATGGAATATACTGTACTTTATTTCCATCATCGAAGCTTTTTTTCTTACCAAGGTTTCCATCTCTGTTCCTCTCCTTTGGTTCTGTTCCTTAGTTTATTCCCTTCAATAACTCCCTCGCTCAGTAGTAAGATTTTTTTCTCTATCATCCAACTCTGTATCTTTCTACCTCGTCTTCCCATTTTATTATTGTAAACAAGCTTACGAAGAACATTTTCAACTTCCAAGGACTCTTCTAACAATCAAATCTCCCTCTTTTGTGGGAATGCTGCCAAACCACTACCACATCTTAACATGTTGCTCATCCAGGTTCCTGCTTAGTGCCACCTGTGATCCCTTCACAATTTCTTCCCTGAACACAAGCTACTACTTCCCATGCAAACTGCCTTCAGCCTGGACAAACGACGACAGAACCAACAAACCAACCCAAACTTGTGTCTGTCTGTAGAGCTAAGACATCGGCCATGTCAGGAAATGGAGTGAATCAGAAAATAATCTGGGTTATTGACTTACAGTAGGTGCTTGACAGGACTGTTTCTGAGTACCCAAAAGGTATTAAGCACACAGTCCTGACAACAACTCTGTAAATATAAATTTTCTCCATGTCGCAGTTGAGGAAACTGAGAGCCAGAGGTCCTTGGAGTGTAATTTTGGCAAGTCTCTTTATTATTTCATTTTATTTTATTTTATTTTATTTTATTTATTTATTGAGATGGAGTCTTGCTCTGTCACCCAGGCTGGAGTGCAGTGGCACGATCTCAGCTCACTACAACCCGTGCCTCCCAGGTTCAAGCAGTTCTCCTGCCTCAGCCTCCCAAGTAGCTGGGATTTCAGGCACCCGCCACCATACCCAGATAATTTTCGTATTTTTAATAGAGATGGGGTTTTTCCATGTTTTCCAGGCTGCTCTCAAACTCCTGAACTCAAGTGATCCACCCCACCCCCAGCCTCCCAAAGTGCTGAGATTACAGGTGTTAGTCACCACACCTGGCCTAGCCAGTCTCTTTAAATGGAGTTAGCCCACCACTGAAAATTATGGAAGAGTTGTATAGCATTTCACTTTAATGTCTCCACAAGCAACGTTAGTCAGGACCACCTCCTGCTGTCCACAAGGACACTCTGCCCCTCTTCCTCCTGTCTGCTCTCTAATTCTCTGACCTCTACTCCACATATTTACCAAGAGCTCTCTTGTATATTAACCTTTTCTCGCTAGACCACTTGAGACATTCTTTCATATGAAAGTGATAGCATCATTCACGCCCCACCTTTTAAATATAGGTTAGCTGAGAAATCATGAAACTGGCCTTCCTGTCAACTAGTAAGTATTGAAACTGGAATTAAAACCCACTGGGATGAATGGAACACACAATCTAACACTGAAACTTCATATTCTTTCAACTACTCCATGCAACAGTTATTTGCATCAGTTCCTTTTTACATCACTACAGAAATTACCGTTTGAGGTTTGCTTTAAAGAAATTAAGAGCTGTAGCAATTACTATATTAAGAATTAGAGTAATAATAGCTAACATTTTATGTAATAAATATCAAGCATGAGCTATGTGTCTTACAAATATCTCATTTAATCCTCATAGAAATTATTATATAGGTACTTCTGTTATATGTCACTTAACGATGGGTTATGTTCTGAGAAATGTGTCCTCAAGTGTTTCATTGTGTGAACGTCATAGAGTGTGTTGCACAACCTAGATGGTATACCCTCCTACACACCTAGACTATATAGTATAACCTATTGGTCCTAGGCTACCAGTGTATACAGCCTGTTACTGTATTGAGTACTATAGGCAATTGTAATCATCAGTAAGTTGTGTATATCCAAACATGGAAAAAGTACAGAAAAAAATGCCATATTATAATCTTAAGAAACCACTGTCATATATTTGATCTGTCATTGACTGGAATGCCATTAATTGGTATACGACTGTACTATTTTTATATTATGAATGACTGTTTTTTGCCTTTATTTTCTTAATTTAAATATATAAACTTCACTATTAAAGAAATGTAACTCTGACAAGATCTCTTTAAAGACAACATGCAGAATCTCAGAAGACCACATTAGAATCTTCAAAAAGTGTTGAAGATTCAAAAATCTTCTAACATTTTAAATGCCTTAGATTATAGACATAAAACAAAAGGTAAGTGAAATTTAAAACACATTCATTCAATTTGGGGAAATTATTTTAACAATTACATATAATACTTTGATTTTTTCACTGTTGTAAAAATGACAACTATATACCACAAATGTGCAGGTAAACCGGCTGAAGGAGAAATTTGTATTCTGCATTTATGACCAGATGAGTTCAATTTCTGTCCTCCCTAAAATCATGGTTATCAACCTTAAGTTTTAAAAACAGAACAGGGACTTTATGAAAACAAAATATTTGAATGAGCATTAAAAACATTGTTCATATTCATACATCCACAACTCGCACTGCCTTCAATATAGACTAGATTACACTAAGGGCTCACCTTACAGCTGTTTCAACACAGGCAGAGTGAAATGTGTTATTGTGAGTAAAGGGGATGGGTAGAGGTTTTAATATTGACAATCAAAATAGAGACTGACATAGTCACAAAGTAAAGAACATGCCATAATTTAGAATTAGTCTATGAATAATATTTTTAATTAAAAATACAATGGGCTATGAAGATACAAGCTTGGTATATTTCCAGTCTAAATGCATAGCATGAAGTATTTGGCTGAACCACTTAAAACTGACATTTTAAAGATCAAAACGATCACTTCCCCACCTTTTGGCTAAGATCAAGTGAAGACTGAAACATATTAAATACTATATTTATAAAAATAAATTAATGAACAAATAAACACAGAGTGGAGAAGGAAAAACCTCTTCCTTACAGTACAATGCCAATCAACAAAAGCAAACAGAATGATGGGGTTAGAAAATCCCCAACGAATGGGTGAAAGTTTGATGAGGATTAGGATATTTACACAGTTTCAAAGTAACGCTCCACAAATTCCTTATTACTTATAAAGGATAACTTTATAATAGAATTTTAGAGTGGAGAAACTTGGCAGATACCACCTTAATCGGTGATGAAAGTTAACACCACCAACACTGGGACAAACTAATATATTTTACCTCCTGTTAGGATTATCTGAGAAGGACAAAACAGCACCCATCACTTCTGTGATATTTTTTATAAAAAGCATAGCCAGACTCTAATCATAAGGAAACATCAGGCAAACCCAAACTGAGAGTCATTCTGCAAAACAACTGGCCTGAACTCTTGAATAGCAAGGTCAAAAGAGACAAAGATAGGCCAAGCAACAGTTCTAAATCAACAGAGACTACAGAGACACAAATATAGAGCGTGACCCTAGGTTGGATGCTGGGCCAGGAAAAAATTTTTATAAAGGGTGTTGTTGAGACAATTGAGAACATGAGTTTGGACTATGAATTAAATAACAGCATTGTATTAACGTCAGATTTTCTTATTTTGTAATGGTTCTGTGGGTAGAAAAAAGAATATCTCTTCTTAGGAAATCTCTTCTAATTTCTTATCTTCTTATGAAATACAAACTATAGCATTTAGAGGTAAGAGGGCACAATGTCCCCAAATTATATCAAATAGTTCATAAACTGTACAAATACATGTAAATACATAAAGAAATGATAAAGTAGATGGGACAAAATATAAACCTTTTATGATTTATCAAAATAAGTACAAAGAAGCTTACCTATAATATCATATGGCTCAATCTAACATCTACATGTTCATTGACATATATAATCAACTAAAAGCACTTAGGAATGAGAAAAAACTTACTAATATGATCACAATTAAAAATACCTAGAACCAGTATGTGAACTTGGATGAAATACAAATCAGTATATAAGTATGCTGAATACATTGTCAATAGTTGACATTCTTGCAGCAAACATTGCATTTTGAAATTATATTCTTTCAATAGCTTTTTGGCCCAAGACATAACACAGGAAATTATTTGAGCTGCTTGAGTGGGACATCTCCAAATGAGCAGTCACATCATCACTGACATTGCATCTCACTTTTTACTTGAGTTTATTGCATGGAAAAGTAATTCATCTCTTTGAATATGTTTCATAAGAAAAACAGAACTCTAATTCTCTTCCAAGAAACCCTGGGGCAATAGTAAATTCTGCATCCAAAATTTGAAAGAACTTTTTACAACTCGAAATCCCACCATCAAAGTGTAGCCTGGAAAATATTTTTATAAAACTAAAGGTAGAACAAATAATGTAAAGAAAAAAAATTCTGGATGCATTCCTACGCTAGTCAAGCAACATCAGATTATTCAGCATTGCGCCTATTGGTCTTCTTAATAAACCAAATCCTGACACACTGCACCACATGGCACTAAAGATTCAGGATGGACACACTGCAACATCATAAAATATTTTCTAAAATGATAATTTTGTGGATGGATTTAATGCTAAATACATCCAAGCCCCCAAAATGGAATTTTAATCTAATCATAGTAATGCACTTTTCTCTAAAATCTTCAAAAACTAAACAAAACCAAGCCCAAAATGAAAATCGTTCAAAATGAAAATCACCCATAATCTTAGCATGTAAAGATAACACCATCACTGTTAAAACTTTGGTATGTTTCATACCAGCATAAACCCATACATGGCTTCATCCATCCATTTAATTTTATATACAAAATAAGTGCTTTGAATACACAGTCTCCATGTTGTTGGTTTTCCAACTCCAAACATTTTCATATGTTTTTTACATATTTCTTTCTTAACAATTCAAATGAAGATGCTATGGAAAGTGGACCAATATCTTCAAGACACAGAAAAGCAGCCAACCAATGGTGGAGGTGTTTAAGGACAGTTCCCCAGGTTTGTTCACCTGTGGGAAAGTCCTAAGCTGAACCTCAGGGTTAAGACTGCATAGGAATGAGAAGGTTCTTCTTCCTTCTCCTTCTCCCAGTAAGACCACATGGTACTGATCCTTACTGTTAGGGAATGCACCATAGCTCTGTTTGTATTCACATTCTCTGTGTGGTCTCTCTTGGCCCTAATCTCAATTACCAGGTGAGACTAGAGTGACAGTTTCTAATTATTTTTTTTTAGTATAGAAAACTCATAGACCTACATAACTATTTCTCCTATTCCATTAGCCCTATTTCCATTAGCAGTTGCTACTAAATAAACTGCCCACACCACAATCTGGTCTTAGCTCCTTTCCAATAACACCTCCCTCCCGTCTGTATCTCATACACCAGTCACTGTGTTCTAGCCACTGCTGCCTGAACATGCCATTTGTTCTCCCTTCCCTATATATTTACATCATTCCTTGCTCCAAAAATATCCTTTGATCACTTTTCTGTATATTGAAATTATACACACACACATATATATATACACACACATATACACACACACACACTTATGTATATCATGATCTTCATTACCTTTCCTCATCCTCCCAATGTGAACCGTATTTCCTTCCTCTGTTCTCAAACATTTGTTGTATCTCAATGCAGTTTTTTTTTTTCTTTCAAGCTTGTGTCAGATTTTGTTTTTGCAATTTTTAATTGTATCATTCCCTGTAGAGAAACTTTCCTGAGGGCATGGCAGTGTTTTAGTCTTTGCTGTTTCATGCGATTTTAAAATAGTATCATGATCATATCAGATGTTTATCTAATATATGAACAAAAGAACTAAAATAGGAGAATATCAAGAGGCTTTGGACAAGCTAAACAAAGTAAACTATGGAAAATCTAGTGTACTCTGGGTCAGTTAATTATTCAAAGTACCAAAACATGGCTGAGATAATTGTACAACTTTGTGTTTTAAGGGGAAGACTAGCTTCAGCATATATTTGTTTTATTCTGAATTTTAACTTCTTCCAGAAACAATATTAGCCCAGAAGACATCAACTTTTTCCAAGTTTGGTACTGGCTTCACCAACCATTAATATGTTTCACTTTCCAGTGCCCCTATACCAGAAGGGCAAACAATGTACAAAATGAAAATGTGGGGCCATTTGTTTAAGGTTATTCAGGGCTTCGGGATGTTCACAGCAGAGCATTAAACCAAGTGCAGGGCCCTTCTAAACACAGGATTCTGTACAACCGCACATGTCATGTGAAGCCAGTGCTGTCTGTATAAAACGTCTGTGTGCAGTTTTCCATTCTTTCAGTTGAGATAAAATCCAAAGATTCTCACACAAATGAATACAGATTTCCTAAAACAATCCAACAAGAAATGGAACACAAAGAAGGGCCCAGAATTTTCAAATTATTCCTAGACCTATTATGTAAGTTTCTTTCTTGACCTGTGCACAGAATTCTCTGGCTTATATTTCCTTTATACATCTACTTTTAAATTGTATCTTTGTAGGTTCCCAGTCATGCAGCAAAATGCTTGCAAACCTTTTCCAAAAGGAGAATGGGGGTACATAATTACATTCCAGTCTCTGATGAATGTTTAACTTTTTCAGTCAAGGACTCTGTTCATCTAAGCTTTAGCTCATTTTTTTCAAATGGGCCTTCTCCAACCATCTCAGTCTTCAACACAAAACAATTTCTTTTGCAAAAAAAGTGAAATGTATAGAATTGACTCCAGCTCTATTAGACCCATTACTTTTAAAAGTATTTTATCTCAGAGTGCAGCCTGCAACATGAGCCTTTCAGTGGGGTGGGGACTAAGGAGGGAAGTGGTGGAGAGGGAGGATGAGGGAGATCAAGGCCAATAGGAGAGCCCACCAGAGGTATGCTGTTATAATTAATGGCATGAGGTTACAACCTGCAGCTGACTTCGGTTACAGTAAAAGGTCAACCTTCTGCTGCAATTTGCATTTACTGACTTGGAGTCAGCTACAGTCTTCTCTTTCCCTCACTCCCTCAGGGTTGGCTGTCTAGCTGATCCCCGTTGCATGCCTTTCTTTATTCCAACAAAGATTCTTTTTTCACCCCTTACACAAACGTGCACCCACACCCATACCTCCACCCTCACCCACATTCCCACAGAGGCACACGGACTCAAAGACTGGACACTTCCACGGCTTGTATCGTATATCAGGGGATCCGAGGCTTTTGGATGCTTCTGCCAAAACCGACCACATTCTTCTGCCAAGTCCTCTCCCTCATCCAGTGACATTTGGAAGGACAAAGGGGGCAAATTCAAATGGGCCTTATTGCCAACTGGATAGGACATTCTCTGGTGAGCATAAAGCAATTTTGGTGTCGAAATCATTTCATCTGAAATACTCAAGGCCTTGAGGAATCTCTATCTCTCGTGGAACTGAAAATGGGGAAATGATATTGGAATGTAGGAGAGGGTAGGGAAGTAGCCAGCTGGAAAAATCCTGGAGCTCTATGCTGCCAGGGCTGGTGCAGACATTCCCCAGGGAGTTGGGTTTTAGGCGAGTGGAGAGCTCTCTCACCATACCAGGTGTCCTCACCATGCTTCACTCTGAAACCACTACTCCTCCACAAGACGGGGACTGTTTGCAGACATCAGCCTCCTGTCAACTCCCTTGCATGCTCTTATGCTAGCAGGTGTAGATATCCCTCTGCTTCTTTTCGTTCCCACCCCACACCTTCCACTGAGTGCCCTGCCTTCTATAGCTCCCTGCAGCCTTTATTCAAATCGCTGCATCTTCTATCCCAAAGATTCCCAAAGTCCAATCACTTACGTAGCATCTTTCATGACTTGACATTTTCAGTTATCACTGACTGGGATTGTTATTAACATTTTTATTTTAATGACTCACTTTCCTTAACTAAAATACATGCATTTTTAATGGAAACTTTTCATCACTGCTAAATGGAAACCGATATCACTTACAAGCAATAGAATAGAATATTAAATGCTATATTAGAACAATAAAAAGGCATTCATTCAGGGACCTCTAAAAGCCATCTCACCTGTATCTATGGAACCAATACCCCTCTTTGAGAAGCACTGCTCTTACCAAGGCCTGCTTGAGACAACTAGCTAGTCTAATCAATTTATTTGAGGAGAGGTGTATTCATCAGTTGTATTTGTACCTAGTATCCTTCACAGATAAACAAAAACATATTCCTGGATGCCTTCATGGTCAATCCAGAAAGGAAAAAAGTCAAAATTCTCAGAATTTAGCTCCTTTGACTGAAAACTCTCCACCTCCCTTCTCTAAGCTTCTCTCAGAAAGACTGAGGAATGAATGAATGAATGAATGAATGAATGAAGACATCTATGTTGAGATACTGACCAGGGTCAGTGTAAAAATACATTTTGGATCTTATTGGTTTCTATTTAATCCTCTTATAAGTAAGGACCCTCACTATGCAAGACACCCACAAATATTGGGCTTTTCATTTATTTTGCAAGTATTTACTGAATTCAAATGAGGACTTAGACCTGGTGCCTAAGATCTCACTAGAGATTCAGAGTGAGAATTCACAGTTTAGCAAGAGAATTGGGCTTAGGAAATGCAAATCCCTTTAGTTTTCTCAAATTTGATTGCATTCATAGGTGAATAAAAGGAAGACCATGTTAAAGTTCAGTTGATGTGCAATCTTCAGATTTAAAATTCAAGTCTCAAGTTCATCTCCAGGCTTCCTGGTACAATGGTAGTCAACATAGTGACCCCAAGAAGAGCCTGATCTTACTCTTAGCATCCAGACCTTTTCAGGGACAGGGATAGCTGGCTGATGGATTGTTTACGGTCAGAAAAGGTGGCTGCACACATGGATGGGATACACAAGGTGGCTTGTAAAACTTATGAGCCATGTTCTGTGGTGTGACCCGGGTGAAGGATGGTTCAGCTTCAGTGGAGGGATAATTAAAAGCAATTAAGTGCCGTTGGAGAGATGGCAGAATTCAGCTCAGACTTCAGGGCTGTGCAAACCTAGTCTGGGTGAGGGCCAGGAGCCCAAAACCCTCACCTTCTTTACATAAGGAAAAAACCCAACAGATTATTGAGCCATGAGTGCCATCAACAGGACATCACTTAATAAGGTCTGAAAAATGTTTTTGCACCCCTGTGCATCCCAAGGAGCTGCACTGTCTGCCTATCAGAGGTATGCCTGGGGTTCCTTCACTATGTTCTCATGCAATGCCAATGCAAAAGAAAAGAGTCATTCACACCTCAATGCATTCTTTTCTCTAATTTCTTGGCCATCACCTTAAAGAGAAGAGGCTCAGGGAATGAGAGGACAGAAGTGGGAAACAATATTTAAGGACAGAGTTCTGTGTAGAAACACAAGAGGTGGGATTTGGGGGTATAGGATAGGACAGAGCCAGAAGAATCCCACAAAACCAAGGGGTGGGTGCTGCTTTAGGATCAGGGCCAACGTAAGCCTAATGGAGTGCCTTGGTTTCCTAGGCAACTGGGAATACTACTACTCTGAAGGTGGTTACAGGCACCTGGTTAAGTGCTAGCCTCTCTAACAGTCATCTATAATTACCAATTTATTACTCTTAATATTATAACCTACTTGATATGTTCTTAGTTCCTCTTATAACTGTCTTCTTTTTCTTTGGGGGGAAATAACAATTGTTATCATGTCATCCCCTCCACAATGAAATAAGGAAGCGTAAGTCCTGGATTAAGATTAAATATGCTCAAATATATGCAGAAAGCAGAAACACTAGGAATTCTGAATAACTGGGCTCTTCACTGCTTGTATCCCCCAAGGAAAACAAAAGCAAAGATTTTACACACAGGATGTTAGTTATTATCCATCTCCACCTGCTTAATGTTGAAAGGGTGGTTTTTCCCCCACCCTTTCAACACTAAGCAGGTGGAGATGGATAATAACTAACATCCTGTGTGTATATCACAACTATGAGAATATATTGTTTGTTGTATTCCTTCTAAGAAAGGCAAAATTAAGATTTTATCTAGTCCTACCTACCCCAGGCACCTCAAAGAACTTGAAAAGCTTTCAAGAAGTGTCAACAGAAAACAGAGTTTTGTCTTATAAGCATAAATGAATTTCCTTCTGAAATGAACAGGAGCAGTCTTACATGAGAAGGCTATTTACAATATGAATTATATACGGATCTATGGGAGGATGTTAAAGGTCATATATGAAGCTAAGGGAAGCCTGTGAGAATAAGTGGGTCTGTGTTTACAAATTGAAGGAAAAATAGAGGAATAAAGTCACTTTTGAATGTCTCTTATTGTCTTGAAGAAATGGAAAAGCACAATACAATTCAATCAGGACTCTATCAACCCCAAGTCCTCCTTGCTTTACCTACTAAATGTTTCTCGAATTCATCCAGCTCTATCTTTCACTGTCAACATCCTACAAAATGGTACAATTGATTCTTTCATATTATACTCTAAATGCTTCCTAACTTGTGTCTCCACGGTTACTGATTTTATTTATAATCAATTTCCCACATGCCTGTTGGAGAGATACATTAAAAATTTAAACCTGCTCATGTCATTCCCTTGATTAAAACCTTTTCTGTACACCTCAAATTTCTTAAAGGCCAAGACTCTCCAGTAAGCATAGCATGACCCAGGCCCTGTCTACCTCATCAGCTTCCTGTACACCCTTTGCTGACCACTTGCTGAGCTCCAGCCCCCCTGGACCTTGCTTGCTCTCTCTCCCATTCCCTATTCCCCTTCACCTAAAACTCACCTCCTCAGGGAAACTTTCTTGACCTCCCATCTCTGGTCAGGTCTTCTTAAAAGCAGCTTATACTTCTCCATCCATAGCATGTATCACAATTTAGAGTAATTAATTATATAATTAATTATTCAATATCTATTATTCCCTCATAAAAGACCTGTGAGAGCTTTGGGGAGCTCAAAGCCTAGAGAAGTGCCAGGTACCTAGTAATAGTCACTACTTATTGAGTGCTTACTACATGCAGGGAATGTTTTGAGAACTTACGTGCATTAACTAATATAGCCCTCATCACAGGCCTATAGGTTAGGTGCTATTGTTATCTTCATTTTAGACACAGGGAGGAGAAGAAATTTGCCAAAGATCTTGTAGCTTTGAACAGTGGAGCTGGACTTGAAATCCAGATAGAGTGATTTTAAGATATCTCTTAATTATAATTCCACATTACCACATAGTTGGCATTTAGTAAGTATTTGTTGAATCAATGTGTTTAACAAAAGATATTTTCCAAGTAGCTATGGTCAGACACTATATGCATGGGAGAGCAAGCAGCAAGAAAATAGAGAGTCCAACCCTCATTAGGTGTGTACTTTAATTCTTAGTTCTCTGGGTTAAGTGCCCTTTTAATGTTTTTCATCCTTGTCAATTCTTATTTTTCCAGCACAGTTCAATTGTGACTGCTGTGCAGTATTCATTAACTATTTCACGAATCTGTCCCGGAAATTTTGTCTTTGGAGAGTTTTGTAATTGAATGCCATATTCATTGAACACCTGTTTGCAGAAGATGCAAAAACAATTTAGTTTTACACTCAGCAGAAGCTCAGAAAATTCAATTATAATTTTATGATAGCATTTTTATGTCTGGAGTTCTGTCCCAGCACAGTACCCAGAGAAGTGCATGGCCACTACAAATAAGTAGTCCTTTATTTTTATAGTTTGCAATACTTTTGAAAAGCTGAAAAATTATGACTGCTCTTTACCAAAAACAAGGATCTATGGGTTAAAACACAAACATGCACAGCCACACCTCCACACAGATTCAATTTTGCATTTAATTGCAGTGAGTTGATAAACCTGAGGCCAATTTAGGGACTCAAAGGATCCCAAATTAAGAATTTCTGATCTAGAAGAATACATGATTACAATGTTAAAGTTTAATAGGCAAATGAGTCAATATGTTGACTCAACAACAGAGGAGTTTTTTAAATGTAGATTCTGATTTAGTAAGTCTGAGTTGGGGACTGAGATTTGGCATTTCTGACAAGTTCTCAGATTATGTCACTTTTGCCAGTCCATAGATCATACATTGAGTAGCAAGGCCTGAGATAATCTCTCAAATGTCAGTGATCTCAGCTGGGCTTTTAATAAGACTGGGGAGTCATGGATTTGAAGTTGAGTTTCCTGGTCAGTAACTATAGTCCAAATTTTTAGTAGCATAAGAGGTAATTCATTTGCTTTAGACATTAAGCTTGCTAGAAACACTGAAAACATGACATGATTTCTCACTCTGTCCAAATGTCTCAGCACTTGTGCACAGAAGTGGCCTTCAGGAGAATCTGCATACAAGGCTAACATTGTCTACATGAAGAATTTAGATTTGCTCAAATACTTGAGTACTTGGTAAAGGCACAAGTGTTTTCTGCCATAAGATAGGGTATTCTTTGGCAGCTGCAGTCAAAGGTTTTGGTATTAATCCAAAAAAAAGTAATATATTAAATCATTGATAGACACCAAATCAATAAAGTAAATTGAAAACTAAAATTGCTTTAGTTGTAGGTGGTGGGACCTGGAAAGGGAAAGCCAGAGATTTCTGGAAACTCCCCAGCTATATTTGTACCTCCACGGTGCCTCTTGAAAATCTTATGTAAGCTCATTGCAAACATGTCTTGAAAAACACTGCAGAATGACCTGAAATGAATGGTTTGGATCTATGTTACTAGCAGGTCACCTCAAGAGTGTGAGTATCCGTTTCTGAAGGTTTGTCCAATATATTCACTTCAGAGATTGAAGAGTTAAAGAAATCTGGATGTGAATGATCCTTTTCACACCCAGATCTGCTACTCTAAAAGTCTGTGAATCCATTCTTTTCTAACTTAATTAGGACCTGGAATTTAAATAGTGTAAAGCATTTTGATATTTGTCCATCCTTCCATCTCCCAGGGTGAAGAAGTTGTTTTGTCATGGCCAGAAGTCACTGGTAATTATTTAGATAATTATATTCTACTGTTGAGAACCTAGACCTGGCTCATTCTTTTCCTCACTTTCAATTCGTGTGTGTGTGTGTGTGTGTGTGTGTGACAATATTAACTTTTCACTTAACTGCTGGAAATTGCAGGGAGCAGACAACTGCAGCTCAAAGAGGTGAAACAAAGAAAAGGAGGAAAAAAAGAGGGAAAAGCTTTGCTGCCGAGTTTTTTCTTAAGGGAGGAAGAAAAAGATTTTGTATTTCATAACAGAGAGCATTAAAATGATGTAGCCCCACACACAATGAAAACCTTGTGTTTTATTAAAGTGAAAAGGCTTGCTCAAGGCCTCCATTACTCATTTCCGGATGGAATGGCAAAACTTCAAGTTTGAAAAGACTCAAGTAGCTACAATCAAACTTTCCCTGGTAGCAGCTGATAACACAGCACTTTCCAGAAATCCATTTTGTAGATTGTGCAGATCAGCTATTTTCAGGACTCTCAGAGGCTGAACTCTGCACAAAAGGGGTAGCAGCTCAGAAAGCCTGGAGATACTTAATGCTGGAAGAATGTTTTCCACTATTTTAGGGTGGGAATTGATGGGAAATTCAATGGGTGGGTAAAGAGGTCGCTACCATAATGCGAAGGCCAATGTTTCAGTATCTCCATCCCACAGCTGAAAAGGACCAAGGCAAAAGTACCCAAAAGCCTGTTACCCCACTCACCTTCCTCTTCAACCAGAAGGACAGGGTTCAGAGACTCAGGAGTAGACGTCAGGTAGCAAACAGCAAATCTCCTGCCAGTTCCTCATTTATGCTGGAGAACAGGCACCTGGTCTTCATTAACATTGCTGCGGTAGTTAATGCGTTGCAGGTGTGAAAGTGTGTGGCTGAAATCTGACAAAACACCTGTCTTTTGTGGCACCATTAGATCTGCCTAGTGTGGGACACGACCCCCTCGGGTGTGCTTTCTCCTGCCTTGAAAGCCACAGTAAGCATTGTCCTGTAATTACAAAATCAGAGTCATCATTGCTGGGAAGAATTCCTTAACAAATTATACCTAATTAGTCTGAAATTACCTTTAATTCATGGTGAAACCATAGGCTTAACTGTGTTCTATAACACCTTCCTTTTTATCTTTATGCAAATATGATTATACACTATCAAACTGGCACCACCAGGCATAAAAAACAGCTGCAGCTAGTTCTTTGGTTACTAAATGGGAACTGGACGCATGCCATTGATTATGTTTTCTGAAATGCTGCATCAAAAAAAATAATAATAATATCAGCCAGTTCCTTCCCTGTGAATTCTAGTTTTCTTCCCCGCCCACAGAATCCTAATTGAAAGCTGTGAGATTGATCTCCCTTGCCCAACCCCCCACCTCCTCACCACATTTTCTGCAGACACGTGTGTACATCTTGCTGCCGCCCAATCTTTTAGAATGTCATTAAGTGTCAAAACATACCTCATTTTATTTCTGATCACAGCCTCTTATGATATAGCTTATTTGGTTCTCATTCTCATCTCAAGTCTTCACGAAACTTTTGATTCAATGCAATTTGATTCATGTACTTTGGATTAAAAAGTTATTCATGTAGCAGGCATGGATCTATGAGCTTTACATATACTGTTATCTAATCCTGGCTGCAGTCCTATCCATGATGTACTACTATTATTATCCCCATTTTGCAGATGAGGAAACCAAGGCACAGAGATGTTATATATCTTACATGAGGTCAGGAAGCTAGAAGAGACAGCCAGTATTCTTGCCCAAGCCATCTGTTTCTAGCACGCTCCTATCCCTTCTAATAGGCATTCCCAATGATATCCAAGGTCTTTCTAATTGACACTGATTATTTCCAATTCTCCTATCACACTTGTGAGCACAACACTGTAGGAAATTTTTTCCAGTTTGTTGGCATGTAAAGGTGAAAAGTTTCACTGTCATCAGAGAAAGAAATCATAGCTAACTCCTCCGTTGAATCCATACAATTTGTGTAGCAATTATATTTCCTCCTCTACTCCAATGAAGGCATTTTTAGAACCAAAGTCATATTTTCTGTTTCTTTAAAAACAAAAGCAAGCTGAGTGTATCATAGGTATTTAAAAATATGCATGTCTTTTAACTGGATCATACTTGGGTAACTTTTGCTCTGATATGAAAAAATGTTTGAGATGCTTTCTCAAACCAGAGTTTAATTCTTCAGAAAACAATTAAAAATATTAAATGCTTTTAGAGTTTAAGGTCTGTTTCTTCCTTCTGCATCTTCTAGATAAGTTCCTTGAAAAATTAGCATTGGCTTTGCAACAGTCATTCCCATCCTACAAACAATGACAGACCATATTATTGCTAAGTGCAATCCAATCCCAGGTTCTCTGAAGATTGTTCACTTTAAAAATGAACCCCAGACCACATCTAGGTTACTTTCTAGCTAGGTTTCTGCAAGTATACAAGAGATTAATTTTCTTGAACAATTTCAGGCTTGGTATGCAAAGTCAAACACACATCAGGTGCAGAGGTTGTACCAGACTCCTCAGTAGGATGTCTTGAAGTTCCCCTGGAATGTAGTGGTGAACTGGTTAAAAAAATAATTACAAGACTACCAGTAAGGTTTTGGCTGAATACTACTTTTGTTCAGTATCAATCAATTAAAATAAAAGCATTTTTGATGGTTGTTCATAACAAATATCCGGGTCCATCTGTGGCTATTTTATTTATGGCATTGCTGTTTTTGACCAACAACAAGTTGGCTAAAAATCAGGTTTTAAAATCTTAATTAGAATCAAAACATGATCTTCTCATTTAACGCCTCCATTCAAGTTCATGTTACTGCTGTGTAGAAAACGGAGTCTGCTTTCTGGAGGCAGATCCTGACTCCTGCACCATGGTAATCTACACAGCCGGCCCACAGCTGAGGGATGAGCTGTATTTCTTTACAGTATTTTTATTAGGCTGATTCCCACAAGTTTAAGAACACTGTAATCGGAGACACTGCAAGGTCACATTAAAATAAGAGGAGGAAACTGAACTCTCATTCAACCCGTTTCCATGAAGTTTAGAATTTTCAACTCATTTCAAAGCAGAGGATGTTCCTTTTCACATCCTTCATGTTTTGTAAACACTGCAAGTGCTACTGGCTTCGTTTTCATCAGTAGGAGCCACCAGCTTATGTTTATTATTTTTAATTATTAGGCCTTCTGCAAAGAGAACATTACTGCTGACAATTTATATTAGTGGTGATGCATCCTGATTGGTCAGAGGTGTGATTCCCTCCTTCTTTCCTCACTAGTAATGTTTGTGATTATTTATAACCTCCACACTTTGGTGTGTCGTGTTTTTCCCTCAAACAATTTTCTGTGACACCAGTTAACAATGTGTAATTACTATAACCAAGGCTGGGTCTATTTGATGCCGAAGCATCCGGTTGGAAGGCGAAATTTAGTCAAACATCTGAATGTTTGAGCTGCATAAGGCCAAACATCTGGATGTTCCCAAATATTTTCTCAAATATTTGGAAACATCCACAGATTTCTCCTCGTGTAGACAAAACATCCAGATGATTAACTGAATGCTTCTCTTTTCATCTGGATATTTGGCCACTGAATTTTCTTTGGGTCCTCTATGTAAGAATATCTATCCAGCTGTTTTACATAGCCATTGCTACACCAAAACAAGAAACACAGGGAAAAAACACATCCTATTGCTCCAAGGCAAGTCTATCTCGTTTTCAGTAATCGTGACAAACACCACACTGAAATATAAATTACCTCCAGAAGGAGAAATCTTTCTGTAGTCTCCTCTTATCCACGATTTTGATTTCTGTGGTTTCCGTTACCCGCGGTCAACCATGGTCCAAAAATATCAAATGGAAATTTCCAGAAATAAAGAACTCATAAGTTTTACATTGCTCACCATTCTGAGTAGCGTGATGAAATCTCACACCATCCCACTCCATCCCGCCTGGGATGTGAATCATCCTTGGTTCAGTGTATCTGTGCTGTCTACACTACCCACTTGTGAGTCACTCAGTAGCAGTCTCGGTTATCAGATCCACGGTTGAGCTATCACAGCACTAGTGCTCAAGTTACCCTTGTTTTACTTCACAGTGGCTCCAAAGTGCAAGAGTAGTGATGCTGGCATATTGTTACAATTGTTCTATTTTGCTATTATTTATTGTTGTTGATCTCTTTCTGTGCCTAATTTATATATTAAACTTCATCATAGGTATGTATGTATAGGAAAAAACATAGTATACATAGGGTTCAGTATTATCCGTGGTTTCAGGTATCCACTGGGAGTCTTAGAATGTACCCCCTATGGATAAGGGGGAACCACTGTATATCCTAAAACCTAGCAAGAAAAGAGTTTGCGTGTCGAGTCTCAGAAAAGGAAATTACTTATCCAGTTTTAGCACCTTGCAGTAACTATTTTTGTTGGCACTATAGTAATTTCTGAAGCTCCAGTCTCTGTGTTCCTTCTCCAGCCATGCTCTTTGGGCTCCCTTAAATTGTCCTCCATCTAGAGATTGACAAAGTTAGACTAGAAGCTATTAAAACATTCAACACTCTGGTTAGATGATACTAACTCAAAACTGTACAAATACATAACCTAAAAAAAAAGGCAATTTTTGTAAGCAATAGCCTCTCATCCAGAAGCTGGTAGCCACACTACAATATGTGAACTCTTCCTGAAATAGTATATAAAGATTTATATAAATATGCATTTTGTGCAGAGGAGGGAGAGTACCTGGAGATTTCTTTAGTCTCTCAAGGGCTGTTTTTCAATGAGTATCTTCTCCTTAGTGGGCATATTTTTAATACTTTCTAAAATTATTTGTGAGTTGGGAGAATCAATGCCACTTATTGTACGTGGTTGTTTGTGATGAATTCTAGCAACATTTTGTTTCCTCTGCTGGGCTGGTTTCAAAGATAACATGAAAAGAATTTAAAGATATCAAAGACACTTTATATGTAGTCACCCCCAGCATATACTCCCTCTTAGCCAAGGATTGTTCAACTGCAAGAAACTGTTATCCACTCAAGCTTGTGAAGAACAAGGAGTTTAGCTTAAGGAGTCAGAGTAATCTCTTGGAAACAGACGGCAGGAAATACAAACAGGCCTCACAAGGGACTAGAACTAGGACCTGCAATGCCCAGAGGCACAAGGGAGCCACTCTTCTGGTCTCTGCCTCTCTGAGACCACATGGTCTCTTATCTCTCTGCCCTCTGCACTATTCTCTAATTCATCTAATCTCTCTGTGTCTTGGTTTTCTCACATGTACAATGAGGATAATGATAGAATCTACCTTAAAAGTTAGATGTGCCTATCAATGAGTTAGTCCTTACAGCATGCTTAGAAGACTGCCTGTCACATAATGAGCACACAATGAATAGCATCCATTGTTGTTGTTACCATTGATTATTCTCTTTGCAGACCAAACTCTCCTGCCTGCTCAGCAGTACATATGGCTTTTGAATAGCCACACTCAAATGACAGCCCCTGTTCCCCAGGTTTGTTTGTATGATGCTCATTCTCACAGTTAACTGACTGCTGATTCTGAATCCCAATTTGAAATTCTCAGGAGAGAGGATCTAATGAGCCCAGCTTTGGGCAGGTGTGTACCTCTGGCCCCATCAGCTGCTGCCCTGCCCAGGGATGCCACAGAGCTCACTCACCCATTCATGACCTGCTGGGCAAACTCCTAGGGAAAGAAGAGTGGGTCAGGGAGGAAATAGAAGGCATTCTTAATGCAGATAGCAACATTTTAAACTTGCATTGTGTGTCGTTAAAGTTAGAACACATAGCTGAGCATAAAGGAAAAAAAATCTGTGATCTCTCTATTTAGGGAAAATTTTATTTTTAATATTTTAGTATATATTTTATCATGCATTTTATACATATTTTTACCTACTTTATAAATGTAAAATGATACTCTGCATTTTGTTTGCAGCTTTTTTTGCACTAACTGAAATTTTCCATTAACTATTTAGTATTATTCTACAATATGTTTCTTAATGACAGGATGGCACTTGTTTAAATACATATAAAATAGAATATATTATAATAGCCCATCTTTGAACATTTAGATTATTTTCAATTATATAACTTATAATTGGTACCCTCACATAGCAGCTCTTGCATAAATTTTTATTCATATGGTTTTTTTCTTCACTTTTAATTAAACAAGAAATAAACTCATGTATGGCACTTTATTTTCTATTTTAACTTTTATTGCATTATCTAGGAGTTTGTCTATTTTTATTTGTTTTTATCAAAGAGCCACTTTTTGGATTTATTTATCAGTCTATCAATCATTTAGGCAGGCTTCAATGGTAAGCTGCTAATTAAGTTAAAGATAAAAGTCAAAGACACAATAAGATTTAGGACACGATGAGAATATCTATGGAATATATAACACTTTTTAAAAATGAACTTTATGATCTGTTCTGTCCACTTCAAACTTTCTGAGACTGCAAGCCTACTTTGCAAGAGGAAAATCTCCACAGCTATGTCATCTACTTGCTTATAGGGTGTAAAACTCAATCTATGACTAACAAATCAATATTGGCAATTATATTACTTGGATATTCATTTGTTTTGCATTTATTTATTTAGCCTGCTCTTGGGTCAAATAAGAGGAGAATCTTAACAAAGAGTCTTACTACTATTGAACCTGACCATTTCTTCTTGTTTCTCTGACATTTCCACATAATTTCTTTCATTGATATATTCAGATTCTATTACAGCATAAATTAATTATAGATTGAAATTTTAAATACTTACACTGACTTTATTTGTCTGATTTATTATTACTTGATGTAAATTCTATTCAGTCATATACTAATATTGCTAATCCTTGCTTTTATGTCTGAACTTGACCAAGATATTTTTGCCTGAACTTTTATTTTCGTACCTTTTGAGTTCCTTTAATATGGCTATATATATATATATATATATATATATATATATATATATATATATGCTGTTTTAATTCTGTCTGATATCTTTGTTTTTGTTCTGCTCAGAATTTAATTCATTTATAACTAATCAGAACTGATCAGTTTTGCTAAAAGAAAAATTTTCCAAAAAGTTTAGCCGTGACTTTCTTAGAAATGAACACATATTAAGATTTTATTTAACACCCAAGCAAACCAGACAGATGTGCTAATCAGTTCAAAAGAGAATCCGAAGGACAGACACATTTGATCAGGAATAGACATTAATGTACAAATGGGACCAAACTGGTTTCTTGAGGGGAAGTCGGAGGTAGTTCAATTGACCAGGTCAGAGCAGAATTTGTGTGTTTATAGACAAGAATTACTTAGCATTGCTCTCAGTTACCAATAACTTACAGTTGTGAACTAACTCAAAGACAACTAGTGGCTAGAACTAGATAACTTACAAGGGTGTCCTGTATGGAGCTAAACATAGTTTTTCATTAAAGCTCACATTTCCCTGAAGTGTTTTTCAGTCATTCTGAATGCTTTCTGCTTTTTCAATTCTTTCCTATTTTATTTGGTTTCTATTTTATTTAAGTTATGTTTCTCCCTCTCTTCCGTCTAGTTATTTATAGGAAATTAACCTCTCACTTATGGTTGAACTGTTCAACTGTGCATACTAATGTATTTTCCTCTAATTATTAACTTTAGATTACAACTTTTACTTCTGCCTACCAGTTTTTGTGATATAGTCCAGAACTTGAGGTCTAGTTTCTTGCCTTCAAATAATCATTCTCACTTTAAAATATGCATATTTTGGAGTACTAACATTTTATTGTTTCCTTAATTTATAATTATTAAGATTTATGTTTTACAATGATAGCCCTCATCTTTCTATATTTCATTACTTCCCTATTCCTGAGTGTGTGTGTGGATATACTCATTTCTTAGTGAGAAAAGTTTTGCATATATTTATAAAAGAAACATATGTGTAATTCATGCATTGGTAGTCATTGTATATCCAATAAAGTGTTTCTGGTACCTTTGTATGTGAATAAAACCTATATATATTGTAGAAATCTTTGGTGATAGTCTTTTTTTTCTCCCATTTAAAACTCTGAGGAAATCACTTCATAGTCTTCTAGCTTCTCATTACAAAGGGAAAACTGAAATCTGAAACTGGATGTTTTTAATTCTTTCATGAATGACCAATCTCATCTGCCTAGATGCATGTCAGATGGGTTTTTCTCCTTGAACTTTAAGACTTTCATCAGGATATATCTACCTGTTGTTATTTTCATGAATTTTTTTGGGATTTTTTGAGCTCATTCAGTTTACAAAACCAGACCTTATTCACTAGCCCAGCCAAATGTCATTTAATCTTTCTGACTATTGCTTTCTTTCTGTTTATCCTGACATCCCCTTCAGTAACACTCACTCTCATGATCTCAGTAATTAATCCTCCAAATAACTTACCTCAGCTTTGATTGTCTTTATTTTTTTGTCATTCACCTCTGCATTCTGGAATATTTTTTACCAAGCATGTATTCAATCCCCTTCATTTGACTTACTATGATGTTATTTCTACTGCTATTGCATTTTAAAACTCTGTTCTTAAATGTTTACTTTAAAAACATTTTTTCCCTTGGAACTCATTTTAAATTTCTGCCTCTCTCTGCAACCAGTTCCAATTTCAAATCTGTTTATTGTATTATCATCTCATCTTACAGGTTTTATTTTATAGAACCCATGTTTTTCTAATATTCATAAGACCACAAAATGGTGTATAAACCATATTTCTGTTTCTTTCGATCATTTTAAAAAATATGCTTCTGTCTGTGAATAGTATGATCCTGGTTGTGTATGTGCCTGTGTGTGCCTACACGTGCATCCAAAAAGCTGAACCCTAAGACTAGAGGAAAAGGACAAAGTCAGCCAGCAAGATCATTTGTGTCACACAAGTCTAGAAAGTCACAAATTCATTAACACATGTACTTCTTAAAAAAAAAAAAAAAAAAAAAAAAAAAGGAGAAAGAGAGAGAAATGGTTGAAACTCTTTTCAAGGATGTTCCAGCACCTCATATATCCAGGCAAGAACCCACCTTACCCTGAGGACTCTCCTCAGGTAGATTTACTCGCTGGAGAGACAAAACTGGTGCGATTCCAGAGTCAGGGTCCTTGGACATAGTTGAGGGTGAAGCTGAGGTATCCTTCTGAAAATGGGGTTGAGGATCCAGGCTAGGAATGCATATTGGGCTATGAGACTCACATTACTCATGCAAGAGACTGGAAGTTTCCTCTCTGAAAAAATGGCAACTTACAAAGACTCAGATCATGACACTCAGAGGCCACCCGCTGACAGGCCTTGCCCCTGCACACAGAAATTCTGATCTTCATTATAAATATGGACATACAGCCAAGGCTCACCACACATTTGAGAGAAGTCTCTAACAGGAAAGACTGGCCAAAATAAACAAATAAGACACGCTTGCAGGAAATAAAGACAATACAGTGAGCAAAGAAAGGTTTAACTTTTTAAAAATATATTATTAATAGTCTCAAAGTAACCAGAAAAGATTTTTTGCGTCATGAGATAATAACACGTTGCTATTTTTTAAAAGACTTTTCACAGAACAATTAAATAAAAATGCTATAAAAGAAGGGACGATAACTGAGGAAATCTTCAGAAAGTAAAGCAAACCCATAAGAAAGAATAAAAAATAGGAAAGGAGGGAAAAAGTTAATAAAATCTGAGGAGGGGTCCAGGAGACCTCACATCTAAATAAGAATTTTAGGAGGAAGAAAATCGAAAAGTTGAAAACTAAGAAATTATCAAAGTAATAATGTCATAAAATTTGCCACACCTAAAAGAAATGGCTTTCTGGATTATGAAGACCCGAGTGCGCATTGTGATGAATAGACCTACAACAAAGAAAATCTCTGTGAAATTTCACAATACTATGGATAAAGAGAAGAGCCCAAAGGCCTCCAACGAGAAATAGCAGGTCCCTGAGGAAGGATGAAGAATGAGAAGAGCATTTGACACAGCAACATTGGAAGCTAAATGATAAAGGAGCAAGGCCTACATTCTGTCAGCAATGATTTTCAAGCCAGAACCCTGACTCTAGCCAAATTTTAAACCAAATGTCAAAGTAGAATAAGGGTAGTTTCAAACAGTCCAAGTATCAAAAAATTGTCCTGTCATGTTCCTTTTTGAAGGAAGCCACATAGAAACATACTCCATTACAACAAAGAGGTAAATCACAAATGAGGAAGATGTGGAAATCAGGAAACTGGAGTTCCCACACAGATAAAGACTAAGGGAATCCTAGAAAGAAAAAAAAAAAGTGGTAAAAGAAGAGCCCAGGATGACAACTGTGCAGAAAGCCTAGAGGAAAATCAGTCCAGATGTGGAGCATGGAGGGCTCCAGAAGCTACATGCCAGCACTGCTTGGTTGTAATGAGGAGATTTGCATTTCATTTGGAGAGTTTAACAATAAATTAGTTACAGGTACACAGAAACTAAGCAAACCCACAGAAAGGAGGTAAGTCTTAGCTCTAGCCAAAACAAAAAGCTGTACAAGAAAGGTTATGATACAGTAGCTCAACTGTGAGCATTCTTTATATGATCATAATTAGAGAAATACTGATTACTGATAAGATTAAGTATTGATATGATTATACTGAGAGGCGTGGGTGTATTAATTAGTTCAGGCCACTGTAACAAATTATCATAGACTGGTAGGCTTAAACAACACACATTTATTTATCATAGTTCTGAAGGCTGGGAAGTCCATGATCAAGGTCCAGCAGATTTGGTGTCTGGTGAGGGCCCTCTTCCTGGTTTTTAGGCAGCCAGGTTCTTGTATCCTCACATGGGAAAGAGCAGAGAGAGCTCTCATGTCTCTCCTTATAAGGCCACTAATCCCATTCATGAGGGCACCACCCTCATGACCTAATTATCTCCCAAAGCCCTCACCTTCTAACTTCATCATATTGGGAGTTAAGGTTTCAACATACAAATTTTAGGAGGATGCAAACATTCATTCCATAACACAAGGGAAGGAACCTAATTCCTGTAATAGGAAACAATATCTAAACTAAAAAATTAGCAGTAGAATGTGTTAGTTGAATATGGAAACAGCAATAAGAGTTATGTGATTGCCTTAGAAGGATGAGGATGGGGATAAGGAAAAGGAGACAAGCATTATAAGTTGTTCAGTTGCTTTTTAAAACTAGAACTAAATATATTACTTTGAATAAAATAAAACTTTAAATTTAAATTTATAATAAAGGAACACAATCAAAATATATTTTTCTTCAGATTATTCAAACTCTATGCTCATTTCTTTATGATTCAGAATTATTCACAAGATCTTTTTTCCCCCTAGTTTCTCATACTGAAATAGTAAAAAGTCTATTCAGGGCTGGTATTTCCCTCAGAAACAGGGTGGGAGAGTCTTCTCAGCTTGCAGTTAGAGGATATCTTTCAGATTTCAAGTGATGGGCTTTGGGCAATATCAATGACCCAGTAGCTTGAAGGACACAGGAACAGAGATAGGGGTCTGGAAATCCTGGAAGGTGGGGAGAGGGGGTTTTAACATCAAGGATTTCTTCATTTCTAGGAAAGCTGCTATTTCAGGGTTAAACCTTAATTGTGGGGCAGCTTTCTTCCAGGAGTGGAAATGATCTCCCTTATCATTCGAGAAAAGGTTTCTTTACTGTCTTTGTTGGCCCTGGGCTTCCAAAGCCCTGAAGTCTCCAGGCCCATTCCTCATGAGCAGTTCCACACCACATCAGTAAAGAAATGTGCCCTCTTAGGAAGCTGCCTCTCTGTAACTACTGCCACTGCAAAAGCTGGCTTTTTGGTATTACTGCCCACATTCATGGATTTGTGGGTCAGATTTCTCTAGACAGCTCCCTGCTGCATCAATTAAGACATCTCAGCCTCAGGAAATGACTTTTCCAGAGCTGCTGCCACAGCGCCTCTGGAGGCTTCAGCTCAGTTCCTCCAGCCACCCAAAACTCTGACCTCAATTCTGCTCACAGTCAGTGGGAAAGAGGATCCAAATTCTGCTTTCTCTGTCATCCTAAACTCTTGTCTACAGTATGGGTCTCTCTGAGTCCTAAAGTTGTCCCTAAGCCCCAAGATTTCTTCCACTTGCTTGTCACAGAATCACAAAACTTCCTTACAGCATTCCACCTGGGGGTCCTTGCTTTTGACTGCCATTGAATCCAGTAGGAATTCCTCAGGTTTCCTGACATTTGAATAGCTCTATTTCCCAGCTGTCAGTGCTAATGAACAGGTTTTTTTCATAAATTTTTTTATTTTCTAGATCTTTTCCACAGAGGAATGTCTAAATATTGTCAGCCTAAATCAGCATACAGCAAGTATCAGTTAAAATTAGGTTCACTCTCCAAGGTCATGCCTTCGCATTCCAGCCTGGGCAACAAAGTGAGACTCCGTCTCAAAAAAAAAAAAAAAAGATCAGGTTAACTCAGTTGCATTTTACAGAAACTCAAAACGAGGGTACTTAAATGAGACTAAGGTTTACTCCCCCCTCACATAAAGAAGTAAGGAGTTAAGCAACCAGAGCTGATGTAGTGACACCTTTTATATCATTGCTCTGCCATCCATACAAAATGGTACTTGTACTCATTATCCAAAATGGCTGCCAGGACTCCATCCAACAAATCTGTCTTCCAGGCAGAAGAATGGAGGAAGGAGCAAGAAACTGTGCTCACATTTCCTTTAGAGGACACCTTCTAGGGCCACATCCAATTCTACTTATTTCTCATTGGTCAGAGCTTAGTAATGTGGCTCCACTGAGCTTCAGAAGAAGTTGAAAACACTGGAGTCATTAAAAATCCTTGGATATGAAATGAAAAACAGTGATTCTAAGGAGGCTAAATGTATTTGATAAGAAGTTTTTTTAAGGACAAAATAAAAGAAAAAATAGAAATAATAAAAAGTATATGACCCTTCTGGGATTTATAGGCTTCGATCTCTCTATCACGAGGTCAAACCACAGAACAAAATCAGACAATATAAAGAAAAGCAGAAAGATAAGGGATGGAAAATGTATTGCTTTCACGAGAAATCTAACCTTCTATTCTTAGTGTCTCTTAATTCTGTCTATCTATTTACACACATATTACATAATTTCTGTTAAAGCCAATTCTCAATATTAGAATAATTTTTTACAACTTAGTGTCTCCCAGGCTTGAGCAAAATCCTAGCACAAGGGAGAAACCTAGTAAGTTTATATTAAATGGACAGTTGGATAAGGGGATATATGACTGTCGACAGCATGAGTTTAGCAAAACACATTGCCATGCACTAGTTATCAAGTATTAACAAAACTTCTATTGTATGCATACTATAGCAATGACAAAGAATATAGAATCTGTGCATTATGCTATCCTGGATCTTAAAGTAGAATCTGTGGAGTACTTTTAAACCAACATCAGGAAGCAAGTATAATCACCAGTCTAACATTCTACCACCAAATGTCTGAGATGAGCCAAAAGCCAGCCATGAATCCATGTTACATATTGATTACAACGAATACATTATATAATTCAATGGAAATAGAGAAGGTGCCAGAAAATGTAAAGTCTGTTTGCTAACCTCTGGTTATTTTTTTACAAGATTGATAGATTCTGATAAACTTCAACCTCATAGCACAAGACATCTGTAATGACTTTCTTATGCTGTATCCAGTTGTGGGGTGATTGCTGTGACCTTTGAGTATACACTTAGATCCTAAGATATTTACAATAGTTCTCAAAGATAAAGTTTCGCAGCATAGGTTAATTTTATCCTTAAAAATTACTATCTTTCCTTTGACTTACCCTTCCCTGTACTCTCGTTAAATTACCTAGCTCTTCACTGGCCCCAACAACTAGCAAACTCAGGGCTCAAGCTTCATAGGTGAAAACCATCCCCCTAACTCTGTGATGCAGCTTATGAATTCACAAATCTCCTTTCTGACAACTCATAGGAGCTAGGTGACAAAACTAGGAATTGAGACTTCTGAACAAGCTAGCAGTGGAACCCAAGTCATCAGCATTTTCACCTATGGCCCTGATAAGTGGCACCCTCATCTGACCCACACCGCAACCCAAGTGCAACATGTGGGTCAACCACACTCTAGAAATGGTTTCTGCCTCTCCTGCAGCCTGATACTTTGATTGCATTGTGGTTGCTCTAAAAGCCCTAATACAGAGGTCTGTGGATTCTTCCCTTTACTATGCGGTTTGAAGCTGGGCAGAGGGGAGGAGACTTCAGAAAGAAAAATTGCCCAGTGCACCGTGACAGCTGTATAATTAGGCAAGGCAGGCCAGTGCTTACAGCATTTGTCATTCAGCAATTGTTCACACTCCAGGTTCCACAGCCAGGTGCTTCGAAGAATGAGGTGATGATAATGTCTTTATGTGACTTGAGCCCGAAGGACCGTCAAGCTCACATAGGCCAAGCAGGAACCCTGGCAGAATAAAATGAGCACTGCTTTACTTTCTTAGTGTTCACCAGTCTATTTGTCATAAAAATTAAATACACTTTGTTAGGAACCTTTAAACATTACTAAAAACACATTCAACCAAAGGAGGGCTGTAGGAAAGATTTGTAAATTTTTGTTCCCAATTGTTTCCCCAAAATTTGAGATTTGTGATTTGTGACTCCCTTTGTGAAAAGACGGAGTTAATGCCAATGAATAGGAAGTGGACTGGAGGGATGGGGTCTGCACAAGAGTTACTGAAGCAGCCTGCACCTCTTTGGTCTTCTATTTATTCAGAAAAAGAAGAATCCTATTTTTAAAAAGCTTAAATATCATAACTCTGACTGTTTCATTAAACTGTACAATTCCCCCATGAATCATGATCTCCTAGCACGCTGTGTACACAGAAGAATACCTCAGTTTCTCACAGTTAAAATTCAAATAACCATGTCTGTAACACAGGTCTTCTTTACCTTGAACCATGTTATCTCTTGGACTTATTTTCAATTTGTTTTTTTAATGATGCTCCACCTTTTTATGGTCCACTAGCAACAAACATTACCTTTCCTCCATCTTGCTTTCTTTTACTTTCAGTTCAAGGGTACATCATGCAGTCATCCGCTGATCTTTACCAGACTCCTTGTAGTAATGCCAGGCTGTGCCTGAGGATCTGTGGATTACATTGCAATTGTTTTAAATTTTAATCTGCAATTGACTCCTATTTTGAGAAGAAACCCAGCTCAGCCTCATCTCTTAAAACTGTCCTTCTCCACCTTCAGTGGTAGACTCACAACAGCCTCTGTTTTTACTATGTGAACTCTGACTCTCATGCCCGATGAGCATCAAATCCAAGGGTACCAGTTGGCTTCTCTGGAAGGGAACTGAGGATGATCAAACATCTGAAATGAGACTGCAACTGGCTTATATGAATTTGGGAGCTGTGAGGCAGCCATGCACGTAAGATGCCAGAATAGCAGGTGTACTGACAGAAATTATGAAGTGTAAATACAGAAGGCAATACAAGAAACATGCAGCCCCAGAAAATCAAGAAAAGACCAAGAAGACACTGACCAGGCTCCGGACTGCATTCCAGATGCTTGTTCCAGTCCTTCAGGGCCAACCACTCTTCCTACTCATGACTTCTGAGAGATTCCTCTCTGATCTAATGTCTAAGGTTTTATTAATTCTACTTCAGTTAATTGGAGTAGGATACTGTTGCTTCTTGTGACAGGGAGGTGGAAGTTGTATTTGAAAAATTTCCAGACAGGAAATTTTCTTTGTTTTGAAAAATATCTTGACGAACTACTTGGACTAGAAGGTTAGATCTGAGGACACAGCAGGTGTGAAAGCAACAAAGGAGAACACTTAACTCGTCTACATAAACAGGATTTCTTTTCCTTCTGAAAGAGAGGGAATAAAGAGAAGAAGCAAGCAAGAGGAAAGAACAAACATAACTAATAAATGGTTTGAGGCTGAAAGACTTCTCAGAGTACGGACAATGAAAATTCCCTGGTGGCAGAGTTGTTAGACCATTTTAAGGATGGTGACATATAATGTTCAATTTGAAATTCTTTGTTGCTGCCATGAAAACATTCCATTTGTCTGCATCCCACCCACCTATCCTCTGCACCAATGTCTGCTTTGTTTGCATACGAATTTTTGTAGAAATTGAGCAACGGGCTGTTTCATAAATGTTTATTTTGGTACAGAATATGTATAGCAAATGAGAGAGCAGGGGCTCAGATGTATAGGTAAGCATGATCTCTTGTCTGATCTTTTATTCTCTACATAGTGTGAAATAAAGATAAAAGACCATTTTATTAGAATGCAAGGGACTGATGGGGTTTGGGGCATGCCACCCCAAAGTATGACACCTTGGCATTGGAGAAAAACACAGAAGCAGAAAGGTCTCTCTGACCTTCTCCTGCCCTCTCACTATAAAACGTAGAAAGAATTCTCTGACCTTCACCAGAAGTAGGTCGTAAGACCCTCACGTAAGAGAGGCCCACCCAGAACAGAGGAATGTCCTTATCTCTGAAGACATGGGAATACAGAGTAGAATCTGAACAAACTGGCCTTGCTAAGTCCCCCCTGAAACCCCAGTTTATTATCATTAGATCATACCCCTTTTATCCAACCATACTTTTCCACAGCTCTCCACTTCATCAAACTTAGCATAAAAATATACTGGCTTTCCCGTTTCTGTGGGGTCTCATTTTCTCATGGCTCCCACATCACATAAAATGTATATTAAATAAATTTGTATATTTTTCTTTTGTGAATCTGTTTTTCGTTATAGAGGCCTTGACCGTGAACTTAAGATGGGAAGAAAAGATACTTCTCTCTTAGAGGACTGTATGTAAGTCCCACATAACCCTGCATTACATATGCAACCCCAAGAATCTTGATTCAAATGTAGCCCCTCCTCTGCTCAAAATTCATTTTGGATATGTAAATCTAAGTTAAATCTAAAAGCAACAATCCAAACACATAACTTGCAATGGCTTTTGAAGTCTTCAGGTGTATACGGTGTAATCCGCTAGAGAGATAAACAAGATGAGTACTGCTGTTAAAAGAAATGTACTCAATGGTTCCGTGAACTTGGAGCAAAGATATATTAGATTTGTGATTTCATTTCTTAAAAAAGTTTTTTGTTTTTTTGTGTGTTTTTTTTTTTTTTTTTTGCTCTTCAAAAAGACTCAGACTAGCATTCCTTTAAATAGCAAACTCATTTAATGCATTTAAAATACAATTTAGTTTTGCAAAACGGATTTACAAGTAACTTTTCAGGAATCCATCTATTGACTAAAGAGAGGTATGTCTGTTATGCAAAGCACTGTACTTAAGTACCTTAAGGAATAATCCCAGTCCATTATTTCTTAGCCTATCTAGTGGGTGTTTGTATTTGTTTTATAGCTTTTTCCCCTCTTTGATTTACATTTACGAGACAACTGGAGAGAGATGATGTGAGATGGTTTTTATTTTTATGAGCAAAAGGAACCACATCAACCACAAGTAGCAGAACACTGCCACGGCTGAATTATGAAGGTCTCCCCAGCAGAGGGAAAATTAAAAAGGCATTTTGTCCCTACTTTCACTTCTTATGGGGAAATCATGCCCTACAGATGTCTACCAAGCAATTCAATTGTAAGTATGAAGCTATGGTTGCACCTTCATTCAGTTGCTTATGTTACCAACACAACTTGAAACTAATTTAAATGTATTAAACTTCCATTCAGCTTTTGGGTGTTCATTTGTGATTATCTGCCGGCAACTGATATGACTCTAATTAATCAGCCAAAATAATGAATAATGGCCTAATTCATCTTTTTCATGACTCCATGAGCATATACCATCATGAGACTATTGAGTTAAAACCTAGATATGCCCTCTCTTCCTAAAATAAAAGTGGGCTTTGAAACCATGTCATATTTATTACCAGTTACACAAAGCTAGGTACAAACATATTTAATTGACTGGCAAGTATAATCCCATAACTATTACTGCCCTATCTTGCCTACATACACACACACACACACACACACACCCCTCCATTTCTCAGAGGGTGCAAACTGGCAGCACGTGAGCCAAACCTAGCCCACGGATGAGCTTTATTTGGTTTGCATGTTAGAAATCACATTGTTATAAAAGCCTACGCATTAAAATTTGAAAATTAGGAGATTTCACATATAAATTCACATTTCTAACTTCTCTTGAAGAAAAAAAGAAAATCTGGCAACACTGGATTGGAATTCCATAGGGCAATTATTAGCTGGAGCTGGGATGCAAAGTCCCTTGGTTGGGACTTTAGGCTCTCTCAGCTTTGCCGCAGTCCCTCCATACTCCATTACCTTTCTTTCACCCAGTCCACAGCACACATTTACCCTCCTAGCAGATATTTGAGTTTGCAATTCCTGGCCTGCATTGTTCTCCTTCTCTGGGTTTTTGGAAACCATCTTCTCTTTAGATGCACTAAACGCTAAACTGCTTCCACCAGAGAACCTCAGGAAATCTGAGCCTCCATTTTCACTTTCTGTGCTTTTACAAATTTAAAAAGGTATCCCTATATATAACTAAGCCTTAAAATACAGGTGTGTGGGACTTTAACACACAGACTCTAATCATAAACATATTTAGGCATTTTTCTCCCTGCAACACAAATTTTCATCTAATTTATGTTAATCGAATGAATTTTAAAAGTAGCATAATTGTTTAAAATTGGTCTGTTTGGGGAACTAACATTGGGGTAGAAAAAGAATCACTTCACATGTAGCCAAATATCTCATTCGAACAGTGTTATGTTTCTGTTTGTAACAAAAAGTAAACATGTTTATTAAAAATATGTAAGAGGCCAGAAGCGGTGGCTCATGCTTATAATCCTAGATCTTTGGGAGGCCAAGGTGGAAGGATCACTTAAGCTTGGGAGTTATGCCCAGCCTGGGCAACATAATGAGACTTCGTTTCTACAAAGAATTTTTAAAAATTATCTGAGCATGCTGGCACATGCCTGTAGTCCCAGCTACTTAGGAGGCTGGGGTGGGAGGATCATTTAATCCCAGCAGTTCAAAGCTGCAGTGAGCCATGATTGTACCACTACACTCCAGCTTGGGCAAGACTCCATCTCAAAAATATATATATTATATATATAATATGTATATATGTATATATATATAATATGTACATATGTATATATTACATATGTACATATTATATATATGTATATATGTATATAAGTATATACATATATAATGTATATATAAAGTATATATAATGCATATATTATATATAATATATAAGTGTATAGAATATATAAGTGTATATATAAGTGTATATAATATATATGTGTATATATAATATATAAATATAAGTGTATATAATATATGTGTATATATATTATAGTGAGATAGGAATATATATGAATAAAAGAAATATGTATATACACACACAGGAATATAAGGAATATATATATATAAACATATATTCCTCATATATATATAAGAGGAGGTCTGTATTAATAATAGTGCTGACTATGTTTGGAAAATGAAGGTTGTTATTTTAGAAAAAACTCAATCTATTCAAATGTTGGATATAGTCAGTGATGTTAGGGTTTTGAAGCTATACAATTATAGCTATGAAACACCTCTCCTATTGACATTCTCTAACGAAAATAATAATAACCTTGTCATGGTGCATCTGAAATATATAATCTCTGTTTCTTTCTTTTCCCATTGAAAGAATTGTCCTATGATATATGCTTTCCAGAGAGTTCTCTTAATGTTTCTTTGCAAAACAAACTGTATCAGAGGACACAGTTTGTATCACAAAAATGTTATTTTTACTCCAATTAAGGGTTGTAGTATTTTACATTAAGATTGGCCTGGTATATTCAAAGTATGCTTCATTGAGAAAATGTTCTCTTTACATAACTCTTCAGGTTGTTATGTACTTAGTAAAGTACAAGTGAATGACATAGCACTATGTGAGGAACTCCAAGTTCCCTAGAAACCATCTCCTTACTTTTTTCTCACCGGAAACATTGGTGAAATACACTATTACCCTCCTTTTTCAAATAAGACTAAGATTCTGAGTCATTTGCTGAGGTCGACGTCATACGGCAAATTAATGGAGGAGACTGGTTCTCTGGCTTTAAGGTTCAGTGTGTGTCTAGATCTGGATCTTGGTTACCTCCTGAGCTAAAACTCTTCATAAACCGGTCTTAAGTAAATTTGTCTGCTCCAAAGGGTTACAACAGTTGGTCCCATAGACTAATGCAGAAAAAATGTGCTGTGTTAATGTCATCTCTTTAAGCCTCAGTACTCTCAGCTGTAAATGGGTATGATGATTCTTCCCTACTATGGCAAGACTTAAATTTAAGACAATATACTTGTTACGTCTGTTACAGTAGCCTAACCTTGCCCTAAGACAACAGTTAGAGTAGTTATTACCTACTATGAACTCATTCGTTATCAAGTTTGAGCATGTGTCAGAGTCACCTGGAGGGCTCATGAAAATGCAGATTATTAGGTGCCATCTCCAGAATTTCTGACTCAGTAGCTCTGGAATGAGATCTGAGAATTTCGGATTCTTACAATTTCCCAGGTGACACTGATACATCCTGGGCACACACGTTGAGAACTCTGCCCTAACTAACATTGTCAGTAAATCGCTAAGTATAGCCTGGAAGCGTAGACCCTCCCAAAAGTCATCATCATTTCATTATTTATTGGCCATCCTATGTGCACATACAAAATGACTTACAGGTCTTCCAAAGGAATCCTAATAAAAGTAAGGCTAAAATAGCAATGTAAAGATATACTTTAATCTCTGCTTTATTCAGTAAAGCATACATTTGGCAGAGTAATAAGTTATTAACTTTCCACAGCAATATGTTGATTTCACCACTGTTTTATTTTTCTTTATCTAAGATAATTCTGTGAGTTCCCAATTCTAGTGATTCAACGAAACCCATAAAAATAGGTTCGCCTATTTACTAAATGTAGTTCTTTGATATAGATGATACTTGATTGATTTTTATATTATATGAGTGCATAAGTAACTCTGGCATTCAGAAATGATAATATTCTCCTATCTTTGATCAAATTAGAAAGCCATGTGCATTAAAATGGGTTAAAAGGAAAAACTTGCATGTCTAAAGTTAAAGCGTGACTAATGCATTGAAGAAATTGTTCAACACAGTTCATCCTGGTAAAAATATTACTTCTGTAGTCAAGCCAAGGTTAGTGTCAGGTTAGGTTATCTGCAATTCAAGTGCCAGATGTGCCTCTGTGTGTGTGCACGTGTGCGTGCTTGAGCACGTGTATGTGAACTTCCCACTAGAGAGTTATAGACACTCCAGGAATGACTTTACGGAAATCTTTCCTTACAGAGAGCTAAGTTTAAAACTCTTTGGGTAACTTTGTCCCCACTTCATTTTTTCCCTATCTTCTCCTTGACACTCTTTGCTGAGCCAGCTACTGTTTTTCTCCAACCTGCTAGGTTTTCAATAAATTTCCTGTTGTGCATTGGGATAGCAGTGTTCCTGGAAAATCGCTTTTCCTAGGTGATCTGCGCCAATATCTCCCATATACACTTTTTAAAATAATTTAGAGAAAAGTAACAAAGTGCTTACAGTGCAAGAATTTACTCCAGAAGACTCCAAACCATTCACTGACGTTTTACAGTTTTAATCCCAGCTTCAATTTCATAACTGGTGCTCAAAACAGAAGAGGTGCACCGAGGTGTGCACTTGAAAAGACATTTATAGCCTTTCATTTTGAGATTTCAAAAACATTAACCAACATACTCAAATTCCCTTAAAATTCACGTGGAGAACTAATACACTATGCTCTTTAAAAAAAAAAAAAAAAAAAACCTTGTGGAATTAGAGCTGAGAACCATTCAATAACCAGTTGTGAAAGTAAAAAACATTAGAATCAGAATCGTCACGGGAGCCTGTGATTTGTAAGAAAATCTTGAGAGTTCAAGTAGTTCATTTTCTAGCCTTCAAACAGTACTCTATTTAAAAAGTGCCAATTTTGAAAAATATATTTTTTGGCCTTTGTATCAAATTGTCTGATGGATGGTGTATAAGCAAAATGACAATAATCATAGTTAGCACAGAGACACCATTTTAACACTTTTACAGGTATTTAATTCATTGAGGCTTCATGATACACCTGTAATTTCAGTATATCCCCATTTTCCAGTTGAGGAAGCTGAGGCTGAGAGAAGTTAAGTAACTTGCCCAAGGTCACAAAGCATGTGTGTGGCAGAGCCAGGATATGAACACAAGCATTATAGGTTAAGAGACTCTCACCATGGAAGCCTCTTGGGGAATGGGGAGAAGAGTCACAAAAACTCCTCCAGAAATTGTATCATGGAAAAAATAATCCAATTTAAAGTAACCCTAAAGCTCTAATTATTTCTTCTTTTACTTGATTGGCGATCAAATTCCCTTCTAGCCTTCTGGAGAGGTTACTAAGAAGCTATGACACAAACAGCACCAGCTACCCACAATCTGTGTTTCCTTTGGTGACCAGTCAGCCTCTTTATATTGTCTTCTTAAGGCACAAATAAGGGCAAGGATTAGAGGCCTCCTGGCCTCCAAGCTGCTGCTCTCACGCTCCCTGTCCTCTGGATCTCACAGCTCTGGTGGTCCAGGAGCAAAGAGAGAAAAATCACAAAGATTAAATTCTTCCCTGAGTTGAGAATAATGAGGAAGGTGTTGTGTCAACAACACAAGCAAGGAAAAGTTGCCCTGATTCCATCATTTATGCCCCCTGAGATCATTTGTGTAGCTCAGGGCATACAAAAAGACCTGATGTCGAGCTCAGTTCCTGCCTTTGATGGCACACAAACAGAAGTCACTTTTACACATTCACTGATTCTGCACATATTTATTGACAGTCTAGGGTAGGCTGGGTACTAAGATGGTTAAGATCCAATACTCATGCTTGAGGAGTTCCGAGTTTAGACTGCTCTATGCCTTGGTTTCTTTCAGCCGGAAACAATAACTCTATACCCCACTTCTCCCCGAGGGTGCCACTCAGATTTCTGAGATATGAAAAATGTGGGAAGGAAAGTTTCTGCAAAGCCCCAATCCTTAGAAAAGCAAACTTTGCCGCCACAGTACACAGTACACACTCCAGAGTCGCCCACTGCCAAGAGGCCAGCCAAGACAGACTCCACCGGAGCACTGATGTCTCCAACTCATGGCCCGCTTTCATTCCTCTCTTCCCTGAACACTTTTAAAATTTTTTTCTGGAGTCAACCCAAACTCAGCAGAGTTTCCAGATCCGTGGAAGTACAGCATGCAAGCAGCCCATTTCCTGACAATGCTGCAAAGCTTCAGGGAACACATTTTGTTATTTCCACATTTATGAGTCAAACTGAAGCCCTGAGCCTGACTCCTGACCAGGCTGTCCCCCACCTGGGAATGCTGCAAAGCTGAGGGGGGAAGGAAAATGGCATTGAACATGCCTGGAGAAGTTAATAAAAATAAATGTTCCAATGGCTGCCTAGACAAAAACATTGGCATCGAAGGGGTTTCTAAAAGGGACTGAGGTGTGAAGATCATTTTCTGAGCCCTGTTCAGGTTCTTCCCATGATAACTTGTTCTGGTGTGATTGCAAAGAAAGCAAAGTTTCAGGAAATGTGGCTCAAACTAAATGACACATTCTCCAAATGAACCCTTTCTTTCTTAAAGCAACCTGAAAAATGAAGCAAAGGGACAATACATCATTTCATCAATAATAAAAATGTTTAAGCACTTAATATGCACACAGCATCATGCTAGGCATTGTGAATGGTACAAAGAGAAATGTAACCATCGAACAAATTATTTTCAAATATCTACAAGGTGTCAGACATTGCATTAGCTATCGGAAATGAAAACACAGGTAATGCGCGGCTCTAGCCCGTTCTGCAATTTTTAAACAGTCTTAAAGCAACAATGGGAAAAAGAAAACTGGTCATGCTGACTGATGGTATTTAGAAATAAGGAGAAGTTCTGAGATTTACTACACTTTTTCCATTTTCTGGAGAAATATTGTTGATTGGTTGAGGTGGCTTGTCAAGAAAAGAAAGTTGTCTTTTAGTTGATAAGGTAATTAGGAAGGAAGGAGTCCACTCCACTTCCAAGCTGTAACTGAAATTTTGAATGAAGGAAAACAAATTTATAAAGATGAGTCAAAACCAAAACTGAACACTGGTATAGCGCCGGTTCCTACTGAACTTCACTGCGACAATACAGCTGATGTTGTTAATAAGGATGGTGCTGCCACATATTGCAAGTTGGTGTTTGTTATCAACGTAATACAATGTCAAGTAGGAATTTTCTTGTTGCCCTGACATTTAGCTAAGACCCAATCTGAGCACCTGACAGTAAATTTATCACATTCTAATTTCAAGGAAATTCCCTAAGAGTTACTGAGAGGCACCAGAGCAGAGCTAGTCCTGACAACAGCCACCTCTCTCTCCTCCCACACCAGTCCCTATGAAAAGATGACTGAGAAGTGAGAGGTGTGGAACTTCCCACTCAGAAGTAGGAGCACAGCATTGCTGTACGCAGTTAGTTCCTCCCTTCTCATTGCAAAACGGTTGTACAGTGCTACATTTTAGTGGGAAAGAAATCCCTTGCAGGAAGCTGTAAGACAGTGAATGACTGAAGGGCAAGAGCTAATATGGTATATAGGAAAATAGGCTGGAATCAGAGTTCCCAAGTCAGGAAACTGTGGAGTGAGAAGTCTACAGAGACTCTCGAAGAACCACATAGGCAACCCACAACAGCAGGAACACTAAGATATCTGCAACGCAGCCAGACGCAGTGGCTCATGCCTGTAATCCTAACACTTTGGGAGGCCGAGGCGGGCAGATCACCTGAGGTCAGGAGTTCAAGACCATCCTGACCAACATGGGGAAACCCCATCTCTACTAAAAACACACAATCAGCTGGACATGGTGGCACATGCTACTCAGGAGGCTGAGGCAGGAGAATTGCTTGAACCCAGGAGGCAGAGGTTGCGGTGAGCCGATATCGCAGCATTGCACTCCAGCCTGGGCGACAGAGCCAGGCTCTGTCTCGAACAACGACAACAACAAAAAGATATCTGTAACGCAGAGAGGCCATCACTGGATGCCATAATCACCTGGCCCCTTCCCACCCCCCACTTGAACAAGAGGGGAAGAACACAGAAGAGGAAAGGGTAAGAGGATCTTATAATTTGTTGTGCAGACCAAGACAAATGGTGAGAGTTGTTATTAATAACTACACCAGGACAACAGGCATACACTGGAACTATCCCTGGAAAACTGGTGGGGTGCAGTGGCTCACGCCTGCAATTCTAGCACTTTGGGAGGCCGAGGTGGGTGGACCACCTGAGGTCAGGAGATTGAGACCAGCCTGGTCAACATGGCAAAAACCCGTCTCTACTAAAAACACAAAAAATTAGCCAGGCATGGCGGCGGGCGCCTGTCATCCCAGCTACTCAGGAGGCTGAGGCAGGAGAATCACTTGAACCGGGGAGGTGGAGGTTGCTGTGAGCCAAGATTACACCACTGCACTCCAGCCCAGGTGACAAGAGCAAAACTCCTCAAACAAACAAACAAGCAAACAAACAAAAAACAAGAAATAAATACACATAATACACAGTAGTAACACACAAACGGTAAATAAAGTTCAAAACCCGGCCCTCTCTGCTTCTCAATGGGGGATCTGGAGTGAGCGACTTAACCTCTCTGAGAGTCAGTTTCTATGTCTGTAAAACAAGAATCACATAATTGCCTTAGAGAGTTGTGAAGTGATATAAAAGCATCTACAGAGATGCTTGACAACAAGGGCTAATTGTGTTGTGTTCAACAAAGGCTAGTCTTCAGCTTCCCTCTCCTCTACTCTGCCATGATAACACTCCAGAGTTCTCTGGAGAAAGAATGAGATGTGCTTCACAGACAGGACGTAGCACAATGAACACTCATTTCTTTCCTACTGACACACATGCTGAGCTGCTGTGCAGCTGGACTCTTGACAGTGTCCAAACTATGTGTCATTTCATGTCCATTTTTTGCTTACCTACATGATCTAAGACCTTTGAACCAAACTCATTGTGAATGTGTTTGTGTGTGTGTGCACACATGCACATGCACACACATGAGGGGCAGAGGAAGCAGAAAGTTTTAGGACCCCAAAAATTATACCCCTCAATGCTCACACCCATGCCCAACTCAGAAAAGAAAACAGGAGAAAAGGATTTAGTCTCAGGAATGGTAAGAATTAGTTCTTGTGGGGTTCAAGCAAAAGGAAATTCATATATGCTTTCTTTCTCCAACAAAATCCCAGGCACGGGCAAAATGGATTTAAAATAAAATCGCGTTGAGTATATAAAGAGAAAAAAAAGGTAAGCAAACAAGGGACAATGTTCAATCAGAGAACTATGTAGGGAAGAAGTAAATCCACCTTCTTGGTGTTGGAGATAACAATGGATATTTATGATCACATAGTTATGAATGAGTCTAAACTCCTCTCTTGCATCCACGTGATTTCTTTAGACATTTCCCAGTAGAATATATTTGATATTGTGCAGTGGCCATTCACTTGCTCATCTAATAACACATATTGAGCAACCTCCATGTGCCAGACACTGTACCAAGTGTTTTACATATTTTGGCACACTACAGTACATATATGGCATTGTAGGGCACAAGAGAGAAAATGGTTGACTGCATCATGGCAGGATTTGAAGCAGAAGCAAATCCTAAAACAAAGACCATTATAGCATTAAAAAGTGAGAAAACTTGGATTATTGTCTATAAATTTTATAAGAAAAATGACACTGCCCAATTCATGCTCCTTCTTATTTTAAGGGTGCTGTGGGTATTAGCAGGTTAAGCTATATTACTGTAGCAAGTATTTGATGACCAAAATGGGACAATATTATCTGCCTCTGCATGTGCTTGTTTCCCTCTAGCAGGAATGGAGCATAATAATAGGTTATTATAAGACGCTCTGCAGAACCCCACTTGGGCCTTCAGTAATGCCCATTCAGATAAGAAAGTTGAGACCCAAAGAGGTTAAGTAATGCTAGCACAAAGCACTCCGAGATGAGATACAAAATCAGCCTCTTCTATTGATTCCCAAAACCTACTCCACTGGGAAGGTTAGTAAAAGTGTGGGAGCATTTTGGTCATCAAAACTGAAGCAGGGGTTTACTATTGGCATTTAGTGGGCCAGGGTCAAGAAGGTCAAAACTCACGTTATGCACAAACATGCCCCACATATCAAAGAAGAGAGATTCAAGGGAGAAGAAATACATATATTGCTTAAATGCCAACAATATACCAGATGAAGCAATAGGGGTGTCATATATAATTAACTTAATCTTTAAAACAACCTGTGAACTCTTTCATTAAAAATATCAAGAGCTCCCCACTGAGATATTTTTCTGAGTTTTAATCAGTGTCCATGATCAGACTCTTTCCAATGGACTAGGCATGTCTGTCTCTCAAATTGATTTCACAGGCCATTTTAATTTTTAAAAAAGTATTTAAAGGGAATTGTCTAGTCTCACCATCATTTCATAAAACAGCAAATGCTGAAACATCAAACAACCAAGAAGAACATAATCTCAGGAAAAACGACAGTCAGTGTGGAATGTATTCAGTGTTATGAAAAGCTCACTCGGTTGTTCCAGTTTTTCTCATTCTACCACGGGGCACCAACAACCTCACCATGGGCTGCATCCAACCCGTGGATCAGCTTTGGTGACCACTGACCTAACATCTTGGGCAATTTGCTCTTGGCAAAACCACTATTTAAAGAGTGGGGCCAAAAAGTCAAAGACTGAGCTATGGCTTAGGCAAAACAGGAAGATCCAAAACCAGTGACCCAGAGCAAAAGAAAGGGAATTGAGAGGGAATGACAAAAGGCAAAAAGAAAGTAGCCATCTTTGAAAAAAGGGTATCTGAGGTTTCCTAGAGCTTCCCTCTGCTTTTTAATAGGATTATTAGAATCAGAAACCCTTCTTTTGGAAAATCCATGCCTCAGGAGTACCATTTTCTTTTTTCTACACTTTGTCAAAAGCATAAAGGCTTTTCTCTGACTCACAGTCTTTCGTAGTTTCCATTGGTTGGTTTTTTCTTCCTTTTCTATTAGCCCTTTTGTTCCTCCCTCTTTCCCCAACATAATAGCAATGTTTCTTGACCATTTTGTAGTAATCTTCCGGCTCAGCAGTAGCTTCTTACAAGTCTGCAGTTTAGTGAGAGGTAGAACAGAGGTTACTAGCAGCAGAATGGAAAGTTCACAGGCTTGGGAGTAAGTGGAGGAGGCTGGTTTTTCTTCCCAGCTAAGAATGCTTCATGGTAGCATTACTTAACCTCTTTGATCCTGAGCTTTCTTATCTGCAAGATGTGTTTAGCATTACCTCATCCATTGCAATGAATACTAAATAAGACTATAGATATTCAGCATAACTTGCATTCAATACATGTTAGTTGCTTCTTCACCTCCCTTTTCCCTCTCTTCTACATTGTTCACAATTGTTCTGTCATTTGCCCGTGTGACAGGTCTTTCCCAGTCTTTCAATTGATTCTTCTATCATTATATACTCACTGTGACTGAAAATAAGCAGGCTACAATCCGAAGACTCACCCAAGACCTTCCATCTGTATGATTTTCAAGCACAGTTAACGACTCACAGTCTGCTTCTTCTTGCCTCTCAGATATTTTCCCGGATGAAAGGTCCTCAGTTTCATCTCAACATACTAAATGACCGTTGTCAATGGTACATTCAACCAGAAGCCTCGGCTGAAGATGTCTCAATATGATTTTGTCTGGATTGACTTGTTGGAATTGTTTTTGTTTGGCTTGGTTTTTGTTTGGTTTTGCTTTCTTTTGGATATTGGATAAAAACTCATTTAAAAGAAATATCTATTAATTCAACATAAGAGAACTAACTCTTCTGTCTATATTTCTTCTAATAAGAAAAAGTAAATGTATACACAGTTCTTATGGAGGGGAAGTAAATCTTGGCAGTTAGCCAGACTATATGAGTTTCAATTCCAGCTCTGCCTATGTTACTGTGGGAATTACTCAATTTCTCTCTGCCTCAGTTTTCCTTTCCATATTATAGTGATAATAATAGTATTTAACTTATGGAGTCACTATAAGGAATCAAAAGCTAATACAAGTGAAATGTTTAAGACATCACCTGGCATGTGGCAGGTGCTCCAAAATTATCATTATTATTAATCAGTAGCTTTTCAACAAACAATTAGTGAGTACCCACTAAGTCTTAGGCATAGTCCTAGAGACTATGAAAGATTAAAAATGGATCACCTCCTCTTCTTAGCTTTCAGAGATCTTACAATTGGGAAATAAGAGAACTTATTAGGCCAGGCGCGGTGACTCACGCCTGTAATCCCAGCACTTTGGGAGGCTGAGGTGGGTGGATCACTTGAGGTAAGGAGTTCGAGACCAGCCTGGCCAACATGGTGAAACCCCATCTCTACTAAAAGTACAAAAGTTAGCTGGGCACAGTGGTGTGTGCCTGTAATCCCAGCTACTGGGGAGGCTGAGGCAGGAGAATCACTTGAACCTGAGAGATGGAGGTTGCAGTGAGCCAAGATCGCGCCATTGCACTCCAGCCTGGGTGACAGAGCAAGGCTCCCTCTCAAAATAAATAAATAAATAAATAAATAAATAAATAAATAAATAAATAAAATTAAACTATAAAAATATATTTAAAAAAAAAAAAAAAGCCAGGCACAGTGGCTCACGCCTGTAATCCCAGCACTTTGGGAGGCCGAGGCGGGTGGATCACGAGGTCAGGAGATCAAGACCATCCGAGCTAACACGGTGAAACCCCGTCTCTACTAAAAAATACAAAAAATTAGCTGGGCGTGGTGGCGGGCGCCTATAGTCCCAGCTTCTTGGGAGGCTGAGGCAGGAGAATGGTGTGAACCCGGGAACCAGAGCTTGCAGTGAGCCAAGATTGTGCCACAGCACTCCAGCCTGGGCGACAGAGCAAGACTCCGTCTCAAAAGAAAATTAAAAAAAGAGAATTTATTGAAGTTGAAGGCTATTTATTAGCTTACAAAGCACTTCTCACAGCCAAATGTTATAATTACTCTCCTCATTTTTTGCAAGGAGCAAAGTAGGTGCCCTGACCTGTGGCACTTAGCAAAAATGCATCACGCCAACACTGTTTCCAGGATTTTTTACTCCAGAGACCCATGCTATTTCACTTCTACAACATCGAGGCTCACAAGATGTATCAGAGAGTATCTCACATTATTTTCTTTTTAAGAATTTACTTAGCTCCTAATAATTCAAGTAAAACCATAGGACTTATGCAGATAATATCTCTATCTCCAATTAAGAGGGTCTAAGTAGGCCGGGGCATTCTCCCACTTCAGGAAAGAGTACCTGGAAACATGAACATTGCTCTGACTGGAGCCACTGTAAAAAGCCTTCCTTACCCACTCTCAGTGTGAAACCGCAATCAACTTTCTAAGGGAACTTTAAAAGTTTCAGATCAATATTAATATTGAATAATTGAACCTTTACATGATTTCTGTCTATGGGAACAAATACATTTATCTATGATGACAAAAGAAAACACCACTGATAAAACAGACAAGATTCACGGGCTGCTTCTTTTGGTGTCTCCAAATGTTTTTACCACCCTAGTAACCCTTGTGTCTAGCACAATGCTTGGAGCATAGTAAATGTTCAATATATAGTTGCTGAATTAATGAATGAATGGCTGTGTTCTATACAAACTATTTAAAAAGTCTTTGAAAGTCAGTTTTTGACATTTATTAAAATGAGAGACATGGTGAGCTTTTAATAATCTTTGTAGAATTGCAATGGTTAATTTTAAACTTTCTTTTCTTTTTGTAACTGTGAACAGGAAAGAAGCATGATACAACTGAGAGAACACTGGAATAGGTGTTGGAAAACCTAGTCTTCAAGCCCTAAAACTGGGTTATTGTGTGACATGGAACACATTAAGTTATCCTCTCAGGGTCTTGGTTTTCAATTTTGTAAAGTGCAAAGAGCTGCACTAGGTTAGTTCAGCAATCCCTGTCTGTGCATTTCAAAATGCCATAATTTTATATCTGTACAACCTAAAAAAAATTGGGATGAAAAGTGTTTGACGAAAGTGAGCAATAGGCAAATGATGTCCCATGTGCACCTTCATCCTTTTAAGGGCTCCTTCCCTTATGGAGTTGCCCTCCCTACCTGAGGTCCTTGCCCATTAAAACTTGCACTCATAAGGGGTTTGGCTTTACCTTAGCTATCAATTGCTGCATAACAAATTACCCTAAAACTTAGCAGCTTAAAACAACAAGCCCTTATACTCTCACAGTTTCTGTGGGCCAAGAATTTGGCACAACTTAACTGGGTGTCTTTGACTCAGGGTCTCTCATGAGGTTGTCAATCAAGCTGTCAGCCAGGGCTGCAGTCATGTCAAGGTTTAACTGTAGCTGAAAAATCTGATTTCAAGATCACTCATGTGGCCATTGCCAGGGCTCAGCTTCTTGCTATGTGGACCTCTCTGTAGACTGCCTGAATGTCCTCATGACATGAGAGTTGGTGTTCTGAGTGAGGAGAGTTTGAACGTGCCCAAGATGAAAGCCACAGTTGTTACAGAAATAATCTGGAAATGACACTCCATCACTTCTGCCATATTCTATTTGTCAGAATTGGGTCAAGGAGCCTAGCATACACTCAAGGTAAGGGCATTAAACAAGGCAATACCAGCAGGCAAGGACCACTGGGCCATCTTAGAGACTGCCTACCACAGCTATCACTTACACACTACTATGAACTCCAGACATGTGGTTAATCAGGAGGTATTCGTTTTAACTGGGAGATATTAGTCTCCCAATTAAACAAGACATTAAACAAGGCAATACCAGGAGGTAAGGACTGCTGGGTCATCTTAGAGATTGCCTGCCACAGCTATCACTTACACACTCGTATGAACTCTAGACATGTGGTTAGCCAGGAAGTATTTGTTTTAATTGGGAGATATCAGTCTCTGTCCACTCAATGAGAAAATTCAAGCATATTTGATGAAAGGCAGAAGTTAGCTACTAAGGTAGGAACTAAGGTGGAATGGGAAGAGAAAGGATATGGTTCACATTAGAAGGGAAACTGCGGCCATATATATTGAGTCCCACCACATGTTAATCATGGTGATGGGCACCCTGATGGCTTTGGCTGACCCAGCTCTCCCCATTTCTCACATATAACCCTGAGAATCACTGTAGAATGTGCTAAGAGTGCAACATGCTGAGATAAGGAGGAACTACCTGGAATAGATTTGTTCCCATCCCTCCTAGTACATGATGTCCTGCAACACTTTGGCCCAGTGATCCTAGTGTCCCCCCAGGGCATAAAAACCCAATGCAGAATGCTTTGGAGATACCTCAGCTGCAGTGTGATGTGGATCACACACAGATGAGACCCCCATCTGCCCTGGGTGGCTTTTCTCAGCCTTGGGAAATGAGTGTGCGGTGAAGTTGAGGTTTCTATTGCTCCTTGCTGTTTAATCTGTGAGTAATAAAGTTGCTTTGCTTAGCTTGTATGAGAGTTCTGTCTCACCAGACTCATGTAAGTGCTAGAGTAACCCATACATGGTGAACCTGTTTCATAACAGGGTCAGATAAAAATTAGTATTCCCGCCGGGCGCGGTGGCTCAAGCCTGTAATCCCAGCACTTTGGGAGGCTGAGACGGGCGGATCACGAGGTCAGGAGATCGAGACCATCTTGGCTGACACGGTGAAACCCCGTCTCTACTAAAAAATACGAAAACTTAGCCGGGCGAGGTGGCGGGCGCCTGTAGTCCCAGCTACTCGGGAGGCTGAGGCAGGAGAATGTCGTAAACCCGGGAGGTGGAGCTTGCAGTGAGCTGAGATCCGGCCACTGCACTCCAGCCTGGGCGACAGAGCGAGACTCCGTCTCAAAAAAAAAAAAAAAAAATTAGTATTCCCCGAGATACAATATATTTGTTGTTGGCTAGTTCCTCCAAACTTCCATCACCCTACAAGGAGAATTCACTGAAAAAGTTGTCTCAACCTATTTGAAGACCAGTGGCAGAATATCATAGTGAATGGAGCACGGTCTTCTTGCCGCCTTCCAATTGTAGATGTGTCATTTAAACTCTCTGAATCTTAGCTTCCCCACCTGAAAAAACAAAAACAAAAACTGTGTCACCCAAGCTATCTATCTCACAGATGTAAGACGGAAATGAAGAGTTATTTCTGAGAAAGGTCTTTATAAACTATAGCACCATCCAAGGGAAGAAGATATTATGATTATGCAATTTTTCTCAGGCACAGTGAGAGAACTAACTCTTGACCTCTCTATATTTTTCAACAAATACGTGCAAATGCTTAGACATTTACAGAAACCATGTTATCGCTAAAAAGCATGAGCCTATCAAGGATGCTTTACTCATCAGGATTAACTAAATTATGCTATCAAAACCATCCCAAAATCGGAGCCACTTAAAATGACAAAACAATTATTTCTTTCTCGTGCTGTATGTCCGTCCCACATTGACTGAAGCTCTGCTCTGTGACATCTTAATTTGACAGTGGGTTCTGAACTAATGAAGCAGCCATTGGCCCAGGCAGCCTGGAGAGGTGAAAATAGAAACATACACACTGGCTCTTAAGCAGCCCAGAAGCCGCATAACCCATTCCCTCTTTCACTTCATTGTCCAAAGCAAGTCATACAGCCAAGACTAATTTCAGAGAGAGAAAGAAGTACAATCTTCCCATATACCGAGGAAGAGAGGGGCTCTGTGAGCATCAGGAGACAGCAGTAATGTTTTCCACCGTGCCTTCTGAGAAAATAGAGGATTTGTGTTTCCAAGCTACAGGAGACAATTAACCTGCAACAGAGTTCTAATCTGTGGGCAGGCCTTCTTATTTATGAATCATTTAAGGTTATTTTTTTCTACAATGAGTGATTTCACCAAAATTATTTTTTATTAAAGAAAACACAGGGCCTATTAGGAAATGTTATCTTCGACACTTCCTGCAGTGTGTCTCTAACTCATATTTCTGCAGAGAGAAGTCTGAAGTGGCGCTGTGGTGCCTGTGTGCATTCATCTATGTGTTCTTGGGACACTGGGAAATGGAAACACGTGATTGGCTTAAGGTCAAGTTTAGTCAGTGCTTATAAATTTCTTTTTGCAAGGTTAATGACTTAGCCCCTTCTAATTTAGCTGCACTGAAACTTGTTATAAATTTGTTAGTTCAGTGCATCTGTTTTAGATCGGCCTTCAAATTGTAGGCTGCTCTCACTCCTTGCCCAGTCTTCCTCCTGTAAGGTTTCTTTGCACTACGTCAATCCAAATGAACACTGAATTTAGGCTTCATTAGTTCTGGCTTCTACTTCCAGCTCTTCCATTAGCTGACTGTATTGCTTTGGAAAAGTTGCTTTACCTCTCCAGGCCTTATCTGTAAAACAAGGGAGTTGGCAGGGAAAAGACCTTCTAGCTATAACTATGTATGGTTCTAAGTCATGCTGTGAAGGCAGATAGAGAATATGTTGGTTTCTTCCTCTTTTCTGAGTTTATCAGCAACTGGAGGAGCTATCTCAGTGTAAGCTTGGCCTCCTAACATACAGCAAAATGCCTCTGAAGATCAGTCACATTTCAGCACCTCCCCATGCATTATTTCCTCGGTTCCCTCCTTGAGAGCACTGAAGTACAGACCTCAGCCATAAGGTGCAATTTGTATGCAGCGTACTTTTTAGTACCCTTTTCCTTACTTAAAACAAAAAAGTATACACAGAGGTTGCAAAATATTCCTCTACTTATACTATCTTATGCTTTCAAGAGTTTTTGCTAGGATGATGTTGTAGATTTTAACCACAGGTTAAGTAACTGCTCTAGCTTTTAATTGGTCATCGTTCTTATCATTTTTACACCCACATAACAGTCAATGGATTCAAACATTCTGGAGCACCAGCTAGGAAAATGGGGTCATATTCCTTCATACGGTTTTGTTGGTATGAGGCCATTGAAGAAATGATTTCAGTAGGAGAGAAGTGTTTCTCAGGTACCCAACTATAAATAGCTTCCTAAAAAATGGCTTTAAGGATAAGTTAATTTTTCACTTGGAAATGCCTTCAGCATCTTAAAAATGTTGATCTCAGATTCACAGTCTTTTCTGGATTTTCTCAGCTCCGATGAGTAACTTGGAAATCCTAAAGATTTTGAAGTCGTTTACGTTTTGATTAAAACCCTAGTCACCGAGTAACCTTGAGCAGGTTATGTAAATTCTCTGAGCCTCAGTTTCTTCATCAACAAAATGGAAAGGTACCTAACTAATGAATCATCGTGATGGTAACTAAAAAGTAATCTGAGTATACATTATCCATGACAGATGACCAACATCTTCATTCCCACAAAACTGTTGGGATGAGGTTTGCATTATGTATGTCAGTACTGAACTTACATCAAAAGATTAGGTCAGGCATTTAAAAAGCACGAAAAACAGGTATAAATTGGTTTAGGCAAATCTATCTCACAAGTAAAGAAAATGATTATTTGAATTTTGACAAAATTCAGCTGGAGTGTTGTAAGCTTCCTGGTGATCACTGAGTCAGTAATCTTCTCCTACATTCTGCCTCATTCTCTGACTTTATTGGTTCAATGGGCTACACAGATCCAAAAGTGAGGATAGGAGACTTCTACTGAGCTGGCCAGCATGAAAAAATACTGCATATGCAACTCTTTTTATTTTATTTGAGACAGAGTCTCACTGTGTCATCCAGGCTGGAGTACAGGGGCACAATCTCGGCTCACTGCTTACCTCCACCTCCCAGGTTCAAATGATTCTCCTGCCTCAGCCTCCCGAGTAGCTGGGATTACGGGTGTGTGCCACCACGCCCAGGTAATTTTTGTATTTTTAGTAGAGATGGGATTTTACCATGTTGGCCAGGCTGGTCTCAATCTCCTAACCTCAAGTGATCCACCCACTTCAGCCTCCCAAAGTGCTGGGATTACAGGTGTGAGCCACTGCACCCAGTGTCTTTTTATAAATTTTATAAACAACTTTATCAATCAAACATTTCTTCATCATTCAAATGATAACTCCAAGATATGTCCATCACCTCTTTATACCTATTATATCTGAATGAAGCCATACATCTTTTTATACTTTCAGTATTTTTAAGTAGAAATCTTGAGAAAATGCTGAACAAAAGGAAATTATGCTGTACTGGAGTTCTAGCTGTACTTCAGCTTAGCATCTATAAAATGTTCTTTCTTGTTATCCACTGGTCAGGTTTATAATTCAATTTCGTTTTATTCTATGCCTATAGTTCTTTCCTAATTTTTTTTTAACTTCTCCCACAATTTTCTGAGGAAAAAAACCAAGCTCACTTTTCCTAAGTTTCAGGTCTTTATGAAAAGCTCAACTCAGGTACTATTTCTGAGTTTCTCTTCATTCCCATGCATTAAGATTTTTTTATTTCTTCCTTCAAAAACCGCTGTCCCTCTTGCTTGCTTTCTTTTTTTATTTATTTTGCCCCTCTTCCCAAATTCAGTTTTATTTTCTCAGGCCCCAAACAAAGAACACAGAACCTTAGAGCTAGAAGAGATCTCACATATTATCTAGTCTTCCTGCTACAGATAAAGAAAGCAAGGCCCTGAGAAATTACATGAACTATCTTCTAGCTCCCAATCCTTTTCAGTGGGAACCACTCTTGACTCTCCTTCTTCCTGTCAAAATAGAAGAAAGAAGAAAGAAAAAATTAGGTGTTTTAACTTGGGCAAGAAATGTTGATTCTTTGAATTATTTTCTCATCTATGAAATGTGGGTGTTTGGGTTGATGGGCAACATGAAGAGGAGTCTGGGGAAATTAGATACATGGCCTATGAATCCTTTTCCAAGGTATAAAACCTACGACTAAAGCATAATGGAGTCATTTAATCTATCTACCAGGAAGTGGAGGGATCTGACAGACTTATTTCCTTTCTTCCCAGTGCCACCTTACAGCTGTGGTCTTGTGGTAATATGGCTGGTACAGTTAGAAACCAAAATTAGAAACCAAGCAACCACAAGAGGAAAGGCTCTGGAACAATTCTAGGCCCTGACCCAGCATTTCCAGCCAAGGACACTGCAGGCGTCCACGCTTTGCTGCACATATGGTCTCTAGTCTGCAACTCTATGAACAGTGGGCAATCTCCACATACCCCACATGCATACCTAGAAACCTTCATGCTCACTTAACTGAGACTTTTCAACAAATCTTAGAGAAAAAGAAAACTAGATAACCAGTTACTTAACTAAGGACTATAACTCAACTCACAGTAGAGTATCATCAACAGTTCTGCTGCCATGATCCACCATCAGAGAAATACTCAAGTGTTTTTCATCAGAACCACTGATATGAGCTTCTCTGACATTGAGCTACGGATTTTATTGTTATTTTAAAGAGAAATTATTGTCAAGCACATGAATTGTGAAACATCTGTTTTCATTCTGAATTCCTTTTTCCCAAAGAAATTTACTTTTTTAAAGAATTACCATAGAAGACCCAAGAATTCTAAAAACTTAACAAACTTATACATAAAAGTTAAATAAGTCATCAAAGTCATGGATTTTGGGGTGAAAGGGAGGAGGTTGCAAACCAGTCATAATGATGACCTAACCTTAGGATACCAAAAGAGAAAAGTACCCATTGGATTCTTCTCTTCCTATCCAATCGTATAATAACATAGAGATAAATTCCAAGATTCACTACAGTTTAGAATTATTTCGTGATGATTCCCAGGTTGTCTCAGGTATAAACCATTATGTTCATCCCCCAGAGAGCCACGAGGAATTAGAGAAACACATCAGAACTCTGGAGTCAAGAACTCTTAGCCCTTTACCCGCCAATGACAGTCAGCTGGGTCAATAATACTTGCTTTCTAAAAAAATACAGGGAAGTGATATTACTCCTTTATTAAAACAACTTTTTGTGCTGGCCTGTTTATGTGAATTTTTTTAAAAAAAACAGTGTGTTGATGAATTATGTTACAATTCGTGAAATTTCAGGAAGGAAAGCACTCAGGACTCATATTTTATGGCCGTGTCACTTGAAATATTATGGCTAGAGTCTGATTTATCAACAATCTGCTAGAGGGATGATATTCTTCTGTATTTTTAAGAGCGCAGAAGGAAGACTTGAGTAGTTATTATGTGGCCAGTGACTGATTTATATTGCTTCCCATTGCAGTCAAATAATCTGGAGCAAAAAGGGGGGAAAGGATAATTGTAACAGTACAACCTCGCTGTAAAACATAGAGTGTTCTCTTTATACAGAGTTTCTAAATGTGAAGTTTGGGTGACATTTAATATTGTGGCTGGACTTTCATGTCAGCTGAAATCAAAATTCTCACGTAATTACAAAAGGTACATCCTGTGGTTCTCAAGCCACAAAATGACAGCCTAGAACAGAAAGGAAAATAAACCTGGGGGATGGGAACGTGTGAAATCCTTGCTCTTTTTTTTTTTTTTTTTTTTTTTAATCATAGCTAACAAGCAAAATAAACACCACCCCAGCGCCTATGGTTTTGACCCAAACACCTGATGTGTGGGTTCAGAGGATGCTACTGAAATCCCACTTACGCTTGTTGCCGATCATGTTTCTCTAATGGTATGTTTTAGACATAGAGCTCCATGACTAGGGACAAGCTTAACTCAAACTACACTGAGGTTTGGAAGAATATGCCTGCCAGGAGCCTAATGTACTTAATACAACAGGGCTGGGTCAAGAAAGTGTCATTTGGTATTACTACAACGACAGGAGGCACAGACTATTTTAAGAACAATATGGTTTGGGGTGATCTCTGTGAAGTTTATGAGTAGTCAGAGAAGAGAACATAAAACTTGCTCTACACATGTAATTAAAATACTGGGTAACTAAATTCATGTGCAAGTAATAGGAGAGCAGCATGGAGCCAGGGGATCATAATCAGCATCCTGGTTGAAGTGAAAAGCAATTTGTGGTGGCGCTTTCAAATTCCTACTTTAGTGGACAGATTTGGAAAGCTCACGTATAGTCTTCCTGGCTGGGTGGGTTTACTATCATAGCCCTTTCATTTAAAAAATGTCTCTAAACATAGCAGTTGGGTTTGGTTTTGTTTCTTTTTCTCCAGGAGAAATCACACCATTTTATAAACAAATCACTGTTTCAAGGGAGCAAACAGCTAACAGCTAAGCTGCACAGTAATCAGTGTTTCTATTCTCCATCCATGGTGGGGTGGGGGATGAGCCTGAAACTCCAGCATCTCAGAGATGGCCTCCCACACTTCCATGGGGCCTATCAAATTCCAAAGCATATTCTAAATGTGGATTTGTGAAATAAAGACAATAGAGTGAGGGAGGAGACTTTACAAAATAACAGATGTTACTAACTATCCTGCAGTTGGCTATTATGTGGTCCAAACATCTGTATGATGGACTGAATTATTCACTTTGTCCTGGAATATCAGGAACCACCCACCCCTCCTGTCCACATGGGGCAGTTGGGATGGCTTAGGTTGTTAACCATGCACCATGCTACTACAAATTGGCGGGCTGCCTACGTGACCAAGACTTGGCTCCACATAGAAACATTCAAATTTTATTCCTAATAAGCCGTATAAAACAGACCCCAAACAGCCACAGACCAGATTTATAAGGTGGCTGGGGTGGGGGAGATAGTAGGATTTGAACAGATCATGAAAGAACAAAAGATCTTTCACATGGTTTTGGATTATAAGTGATCTGTAAAAAGAACAATCATGCACAAAATACTATCTGTGGACCATGGCCTCCAGAATGTCAACATCTAACCATACGTGCATACTTTGGGGAAAACAATCTCTCTTGTTTTTAAGTGAATTGTTAGCTTGTACCATAAACTATATCAACTTGCAGAACATTAAAGTGAAAAGGGTATTAGACCCCATCTTAATGTCATCATTTTCCTTTATGGGGAAAAAATGTCCAAAGACACAGCACAGTCAAGTTTTAATACTGTGGACCAACCCTGTGTTCTGGAGATAAAGTATAAGTGTGAAGAGAGAATCATGGGCTCTGGATCAGACAGATTCAGCATGGTGTCCCAGCTCTGCCATTTTCTAGCCGCTACTTCCTCTCTTAGAGTCTCTGTGTCTATGCCTCCCAGGTCAGAATAAGAGCAGATCGATGTCAGCAATGGCTGCCTCTCTCTAAATGTGGCACTAGCCCCTGCTCAGGCAGCATTCATAACAAGAAGAGTGTTTGCATTAGGTAAGGTGAGAGGATTCCGAGAAAAAAAAATAACTTTTAGTGGATTGGTGGAAAAAGAAAAAATTCATCAAATATTCTGGTGCTTAAGTTTTCCCTAGATCCCTGGGACTTCTAGAGCCTACCTTTTAGGACCCACAGGGGCAAAGAGAGACTGAGGGGGTGGGATTCCAGGACACTCCTACCCATCTCTACTCCCACCTTCAACTAGAGCATCTTTGCATCTTTCACTTTCAAGTATTGGACTCCTCAGCTATATCCCGTTAAAAAATATGTACATTTATGTATACATCAATTATCCTCCCACCTTCACTCAAAATGCCTGTGGTGAGAACAGCACAGAATTGAATATAAAATAGCTGGGCAGTCTCAGGCAAGTCACTTGCAATCTCTGAACCTTGTACATCTTATCCTTAAAATGGGAGGCTTGGATCAATGACTCCTCAGGTCTCCTTCTGGTGCTAACAGCCTCCCCTCCACCTGTCCTCCCCCTAATGTACAGCCCCCAGCATAGTGAGAGGAGGCATTTTCCTTTCCCTTTCCCAGTGAAGAGAAGCCGTTCTCCTTCCTAGCAGACACATTAGACTTGGGCACGAGCCACTCCCCTTCTTCTTTTTCTTATATTTGAAGTTCCAACTTCTTCTAGGATAACAAGTCTCTCCAATCTGACTGACTTAAAAAACCTTTTCTGTCACTCACTTCTTCATACTAGGGTGAAGTTTTTTCTGCCCACCTCTTTCCCTCCCCTCAAGGGCTGTGAAGAAAGGGAGGAGAGGAGTTCTTGTTTCTCACTCTTTCTTTTTGTTTGTTTGAGACAGTCTCACTCTGTCACCCAACCTGGAGTGCAGTGGTGTGATCTCAGTTCACTGCAACCTCCGCCTCCCGGGTTCAAGTGATTCTCCTGCCTCAGCCTTCCAAGTAGCTGGGATTACAGGCGCCTGCCACCATACCTGGCTGATTTTTGTAGTTTTAGTAGAGACAGGGTTTCACCATGTTGGCCAGGCTGGTCTCGAACTCCTGACCTCAGGTGATCCGCCCGCCTAGGCCTCCCAAACTGCTGAGATTACAGGCATGAGCCACCGCGTCCAGAATTTCTCGCTCTTTTTGACTTGCCCTAGTCTGTCTAATATCGTCCTGGCAAAGAAAAAAAGAAGCGGGACTAACTCAGTGTGTGGGGGAGAGAAGTGGCTTTAAGCAATCCTGACTACATTTGCCATAAAATGCCGGCTGCCCATGTTTGTTGAACTCTGAGACTTGAATAATATTGTGCAGTTTATCTTTATGGCCTCTTTTATGCTAACAGGCCTAGGGGTAGCAAAAAAGGGCAATGTACTGTAGTCTGCTAAAAGCTTTGCCGTTTGATTGCTTCATAATTTCACCATTCATCTAATTTGGAGTGCACATTCGTGCAACAAACCTGTCTGTCACCCTTAACAAGCTCTTTGGTACAGACCGGAACAATCTCCCATAATGTAAACAACCGTCTCCTTCGGCAAAGAAAGAAAACACACAACAGGTTTTTAACACTCGCAGAAGTAATTGCCTTGGACTTTCCCACCCCTGGTATTGGATTTCTCAATTCCCAGGACTCTTCATCAAGGAATATCTTTTAAAACATTTTCCCCCTATTCTTCCTTCAAAGCAATTCCATACACATTTTCTTAACACCTTCTATGCACAAGCCCCCACACTAGGAAATGCAAGCTATGGGACCCTCTGTAATATCTGGGCTCTGCTTCCTGAAGAAAGGTCCTTCTGTAGTAAAGAGAGTACATGCTTCAGAGTACAACAAATGTTGTTTTGACTTTGAGTCTTCCACTTGGTAGCTGTGTGACCTGGGCACGTTAATCATTTTCTTCCAGCCCCATTTTCTCATTTCCAAAATGAGGTCTAGATATTAGCTGCTATAATTGGTGGACACCAAAAAGGACAATAAATGTATATGTACACACATGATTAATAATATAAAGTGAATTAAATACATTTAAGTGTCATCTACTCTCTGCCCACCCAGCCTGCCATTTCCTATCTCAATTCCTTGAATCAGCCACCTTTTATGTATTCACATACAAACACACACAACCACCAAAGGAAAGCAAGAGTAAGGGAGAGGGAAAGAGATGTGAATTTCATTTCACTTCTTCAACTGCTTCCCTTAGGATAAAGACCTTTCCTTAATTAATGAAATTTTGTAATTTGCACAATGTAATAACTGACACAATTGAATTGAAGGAAGGATAGAGAGTAGACCATGCCACATTTCCATCAATCTGTATAAACATTTAAAGGTCTATAAGAATTGAAACGGTTTAAATTGAAGAAAATTCTCAAAAGGGATCTAATGAGTCACAAAAAGGAAATTTGGGGGCTGCTATATCAAAAAGGACAATGAACATTGTGTCTTAAAGTTGAAAATAAGCTTGATTTTTTTCTTTTTTAACTGCTTTGACAAGATTGACTGTTGGCTTTGATGTCATATTAAAAAAAAAATCTACAATAAAAATTCCATAAGAGTTATGGGACCATTTCTTAATTATAACCACCGAAAGTAGGTAAACAAGGCAAGCACCTTCTTTCTAAATGAGTGAGTAGAAAAGCTAATGACAGATAACATTTAAAACATAAGGACCTTAAGAACTTCTTTACCTTCTCTTTTATGAAAGTGTTCAAGAGTGATGATATAATGAATGAGATAATGAGATCTGAAGTGGATAAATTGTAGGAAGGTAAAAAAATGGCTAAAGCATTGTGGAGAAAAAAACTATATATTCTAATTAGTTAAGCCTGGAAGTTGGCATTTAAGGGAAGCTAACGAGCTTATAGGGTTATTCATTTGGGTTTTTCATTTTGTTTTATTTTAGATAGATTGCAATTTATAAAATTGTGTGTCTGTCACTCCTACCAAACCATGAGGTCCTGGAGAGAAATGAGACACTATAATGAACCAGGGTCTTCAACTAGGCCCAGCCTACAGGATGCATTTAGTGATGATGATGACAAAGACAACAACGATAGCAATAAAAAAAAAAAAAAAAAAAAAAGGATAGCTAGTGCAAGTGGAATAATAACAGTTAACATGTATTCAGCTCTTACTGTGTCCCCAGACACATTTCTAAGAATTGTATATGACATATACGCATATGTATATACATACATCCTCATTTAATCTCATTTAATACTTACATGATCCTCAGTAGAGACAATGTTAGTTTTCCAATACATTTGCAGAATATCTTTTTTTTTTTTTTTTTTTTTTTAGAGACAGAGTCTTTCTCTGCCCACCACACTGAAGTGCAGTGGCATGATCACAGCTTACTGCAGCCTGGAACTCCTGGACCAATAGATCCTCCCACTTCAACCTCCTAAGTAGCTGAGACTACAGGCATGCACCACCATGCCTGGCTAATTTATTATTTTTTGTTTCGTTTTGTTTGAGACAGGGCCTCGCTCTGTGGCCCAGGCTGGAGTGCAGTGGTGTGATCTTGGCTCACTGCAACCTCCACCTCCCGGGCTCAAGTGATCATCCCACCTCAGCCTCCTGAGCAGCTGGAGCTACAAGTGCACCACCATGCTTGCTAATTTTTCTATTTCCAGTAGAGACACGGTTTTGCCATGTTGCCCAGGTTGTTCTCAAACTCCTGGGTTCCAGCAATCTGCCCCACTCAGCCTCCCAAAGTATTGCAAACTGCTGGGATTACAGGTGTGAGCCACCACAGCCAGCCTCTTTTTGTTCTTAATAATTCATAATTCCTTGTCAGTCCACCCTTCAAAGAGCCATGGCTGTCTAACTCAGATTACAGAAAGTCAGATGGGACAGAAGACTGTGGCTCAAAGAGGATATCCCTGCCAGAGAAAAAGAAAAAGCTAGTCTGTTCATTCCTGAAGACTGTGAAGCCAAAACTTCAATGGGGGGCTATCCATGAATAGAGGGATTGTGTGCAATTTTACTTCTCTCTTGTGTACTTACTTATATATTCCTATATTAAACAAGGAACATGCATTACTTCTAAAATAAGTAAAGAAAGACATTAAGGAGCCACTTTTTTAAGAGAATGATATGCTACAGTCCATGAAATGAATTCCAATCAACAATAAAATATTTAATGCTCGGACACATTACAATCAGTATTACAAAGGAAAAACAAGAAGCAATGTCATTATGAACATTGAGTGTCATTTGAGATTTCTGTCTACTTTGAGGCCTGAATGCTTTGAGCCCTGAAAATAATAATAAAAGTAATTTTGAGAAAGTAAAGCAGGAGCTCTCTTGAAAGGTTAAGAAAGCTGGGATGAAAGAATAAAAGAGGGACAACTTACCAACAAGTTCAAATTGTCATAAAAATGATATTGACCAGCTGTTCATCACCTCCATTTAGGACAAAACAAGACAAACATGTATCACATTGCAGTGAGTTTGTTGTTCAACAGTAAAACAACCTTCCCTAAGATAAATGTGATAGATACTGAAATTCATAGCTCTATATCCCTGTAAATACTTTAATATACATGGGCAACTCTTGAGGGTCTGCATATACAGTTTTGCACAGAAGCTAGACAAGTTACATTTTTGCAAGTCTAACGTCACTCTAATCCAATGGATTTAAACTATTTGAATTGTGATGAGAGGCCTTCATGTAGTGCTGTATACAAAACAAAGTTTCTCCTGTTGTATTTAAGTTAACTCAACTGTAAGCACACTAACACCCAACTTGTGAAACAGTGGACCAAAATTTAGGCTTCTTCAGAATATTCTCCAAAAGAAACTTTGCAGCAGAAAGATTTTAGAATAATATTGGACCTCTACTTAGGTTCTCTCTCTTGCTAAACTATAATGAGAACTGGAATTACAATTGAACATGATGGACTCATTCAACTTGAACCCATTAAATTGATGATGCCAAAACTGTGGTATTCTGGTTCCTTGGGGAGTGAAGGGGGTGTAAATTAAAAGAACATCTATGTTTCTGTACCAATAAACTCTATAAATCTAGTTTCCTGTGTTTCATATTTATATTTAATATTTATGCAATGATTATTCATTAAACATATCACAATAGGCCAAATATTTATGTGATACTTTACAGCACTCAAACTTTTCTATCTGTGCCCTTATCTGATCCTTGCAACAACACTAAGCAGGCTCCAAATTTTATCTTTTTAATGATTCTGGAACTAAGGTTCGGAAAAGTTAAGTGATTGGCTCATGTTTACTCAGCTAGTAAGCATTAAAGACTAAAACTGGGGTCGTATGACTAATCCTTCAAGTCTCTTTCTGTTTCACCATTCTTCTCTACATTGTCCATTCTTTAGAATTTCACAGTATAGTTGGTGACACGCAGTTAAAATGGTAAAGAGTATTAATATGAAAATAACCCCATAAGGCAATGCAAAATTCACAGGAACCCAATAATCAAAGAGCGAGATTGTGGCATAAGTTACAAGGGCTGCTAGAATTTAGACAACCAAAAAATCATGGTGACCAGAGGAGGCAAAGATTGATTAAGGAAATGACTCCAGATGCTAAAATATGGATAAAGTTTTTTAGACTAAGAAGGGAAGGAAAAACATTTCAGTTAAAGGGAATGGCAGAAGCACTGGGAACCTCAGTGGTAGCTTCAGAGGACCATGAAGAGATTAGCTGCAGTGCAGGGTACACAAAGAGTCAGGAGGATGTATGGCAGGATCTGGGAGAACCTTGAATCGGGTAGAATTAATATTGACTAAATATCATTTTACTCGAGGCACTTTATAAGTCTGACATCATCTATTTCTGAAATGCCCTCAGGGTAATTACCAACCCTATTTTCCAGATGAGGAAATTGATATTTCAGTCATATTAAGTGGTTTGTCCAAAATCCTGTAGCTACTAGTGTGAATTACCAAAAAATGGCCACAATTTCCTGTCCTAGAAAGCATTCCCCTTTTCAATATGTCTTTGCCTCTTCTCCCAAACAGAAATGTAGACTATTTCTCCAACCCTTGCCTCAGGACTGGACTTGTGATAGAAATGTATCAGAAGCAGCATGGTTGCCAAAGCTAGGACCTAAGACACCTTGCAACATAGGTTTTTGTCAACTGGGAATGCAGCAGCCCTGTGAGCACAAAGCAGCTGGCCTAGACTCCTGGAGGATGAGAGGCCACGTGAAGGAGAACCTCAGTGCCGCAGCCAAGAGCCAGCAGATACTGCATGAGATGAGTGGGACTTACATCCATCTGGGATTTTCCAGTTGACCCTCCCTCCAGCTAATTACAGCTGCATGAGTAAGACTGGGTGAGACTGGCAGAGGAACCCAACCAACACCCAGGATCATGAGAAGTGATCATTCTTATTTTCAGGTATTTCTAAACTTGATTCTTTCTATCATATGATGCCACTAATGAAATTGAAAATTTTCCAGTTATTAATTGGGAGCTATTTTAAATATTTGAGCTAGAGAAAGAAATGAAGAGAATACTATTCTAAACAATGAAGTTGGCATTCTAAACTTGCAGAGAAGAAAGCTGAGGTACTTAGTAATTATAAGAACTTGGGTTCTAGTTACTGAGTATCATAAAGGTTGTTTGAATTGAGAAGGCAACTTGCCCGCCTACTAATTTCTCTCTCTCTTTCTTAGTAATAAAAACCTCGTTGGGAGGAAGTGGCGCTGTCCATCCGCGCAACTCTAGTTGGCTCCCCAACATGGAGCCATGGGAGGCCTTGGGAAGAAGAAGTATGAACGAGGCTCAGCCACCAACTACATCATCCAGAACAAAGCCCGTAAGAAGCTCCAGCCAAGCCTGGCTGACTTCAGGCGGCTGTGCATTCTGAAGGGCATTTATCCCCATGAACCCAAACACAAGAAGAAGGTTAACAAGCGTTCTACATCGGCCCGAACTTTTTACCTTATCAAAGACATCAGGTTTCTCCTCTATGAAGCCATCGTCAACAAGTTCCAGGAATACAAGGTGTTAGTCCAGAAGCTCCAGAAGGCCTATGGGAAGAGCAAGTGGAAACACTGTAGAGCATCTAAAGGACAATAAGCCCAACTACAAACTTGACCACATCATCAAGGAATGGTACCCCACGTTCATCGATGCCCTGCAGGACCTAGATAATGCCTTCTCCCTGTGCTTCCTCTTTTCCACCTTCCCACAGACTGGCAAGGGCCACGTGCAGACCATTCACCAGGGAGTTCATGCACTACTTCATGGCTGCTCGTGCCCTGCCACAAGGTCTTTCTGTCCATCAAAGGCATTCACTACCAGGTCAAGGTCCTGGGACAGCACCACTTATGCCTTCTCCCATGACCACCCAACAGACATGGACTACAGGGTCATGGCCACCTTCACCGAGTTCTAGGCCACCCTGCTGGGCTTTGTCAACTTCCACCTGTACCAGTGGCTCAACCTCCACCACCCACTAAAGCTCAAGGGTCAGGCCCAAAGAGAGGCAAAGGCCATTGAGGGCACCCATGTGTTGGACTTAGCTCCATGGAGAAATTGGCAGCCCTCAGTGCCAGCCTGGTCTGCATGGTGGTGCCTGCCACAGAGAAGGAGCCTGAGGTGGATGAGTTTCCCGCCAATGGGGAGACGTCAGCGCAGGAGAAGACCACAGGAAGGAGCTGGAGGCACAGGAGAAGCACAAGAAGCTTTCTGAGGGCCTAAAGTTCTTCCTGAACCTAGAGGTGCCCCGAGAGGACCTGGCCTTTGTCATCAGGACTTTTTTGGGGGAAGTGTCCTGGGACAAGTCTTTGTGCATTGGGGCCACCTATGACGTCAAGAACTCTCGCATCACCCACCAGATTGTCGACCACCCTGGGCAGCAGACCTCCATCATTGGCAGGTGCTACCTACAGCCCTAGTGGGTGTTTGACTTGGTAAACGCTAGGCTTCTCCTCCCCGTGGCAGAGTACTTCCCTGGGGTGCAGCTGCCCCCACACCTTTCACCTTTTGTGACCGAGAAGGAAGGAGATTACATCCCACCTGAAAAGCTGAGGCTGCTGGCTTTGCAGCGGGGAGGGAACCCACGAATCCTGAATGCGTCGGAAGAGAAGGAGGAAGAGGAAGACGACAACAAAGCTTATGGTGATAAAGGGGGAGAAAATGAAGAGGAGGAGGAGGAGGACGATGCAGAGGCTGGTTCAAAAAAGGAGGCCCAGCTGGCAGCCCTGGAGGAGCAGAGAATGAAGGGGAAGACAGGCACCTTGAAGTTGGAGGATGAGCAGCGGCTAGCCCAGGAAGAGGAGAGGGAAGCCAAATGCCTGGCCATTATGATGATGAAGAAGCGGGAGAAGTACCTGTACCAGAAGATCATGTTTGGCAAGAGGTGAAAAACCAAGAAGCCAACAAGCTGGTAGAGAAGCGGAAAGCCCACGATGAGGTGGTGAGGTCTGAGAAGAAGGCCAAGAAGCCAAGGCTGGAGTGAGCGCCGGTGGCCCCTCACAGGACAAAGGCCAGCTCCTAGCAGCTGGACGTGGCAGAGGCAGGCCAGAGGACCTAAGTGTGATGGACACAGTCGCTCTTCTCCTCCTCCTTTCTCTAGTCAGTGATACACTCACTGTAAAAAAGAGGACCCCTCATGCTCTCTGGCTGGGCTGGTAGATAGCCCTGGCCTCCCTTGGGTGGAGCTGCCCTGCTGGTGCCTAGGCAGAGAAGAGGCCTCTGTGCCCAGACTGATTCTGTGCTCCCAGGAGCCAGTGACAGGAGGGGCAGGGACCCATCCAACCCCTTACCTGCTGCCTCCATTCACCCTGGCTTTCCACAGCCCCCTCCCACACAGTTGGACCTATGCTTCTCAGGGTGCTGTGACAGAGTGAGGGTGGAGGGAGCATTTGTTATTAAATGACTGGACTTTGGTGGCAAAAAAAAAGAAAAAAAAATGCAACATTTTCTGATGACATGGGCCATCAGGAATAAAAGCTACATTTCCAGACCTCCTTTATAGATAGTAATAGCCATAAGACTAAGTTCTGGCAATTAAATTATAGCAACAGTGTTAGGAGCAGTTTTGCATCTCTTTTCCTTGTACTTTCATAGCACTTCTGGCCTGGAACACAGATATAAAGGCACATCCTCTGCCTCCATCCTGGATCAGGAAGATAAGGACCACACATTAGATATGGTAGTGTTGAAAGATGCCTGCATCCCTGATGACGCCATGGTGCCACCATGCCAATCATTCTACCTTTGCATTATTTTCATGAAAAAGTGAACTATAATATTATCTTGATGAAGCTACCATAATTTTGGAGTTTTTGTCACATTCAACTCAGCTAATAAATTGATAATTGGTGCAAGAAAATTCTGGGAAGGAAGCATCAGAGGATTTGGTTCTCCCCAGGTACAAGAGACAAAGATGATGTCCAAAAATGAAATGGGTTTTTAGCCTCAACAATTCAAGACACTATAGTATTTTCCCTTTTCTGTATTCAGTTCCCACTCCTCCCCCTAGCCAACCAACACATCAGGGAGTCTTTGAATCATGGGAATTTATGCAGTCTTCTCATTCTGTAGTTTGAAGCCCATGAGTACCAAGTCACACTAGTTGCCCATTCCAAAATGCAGCCAGGTAGGAAGATGTTCACAGTATGAGTAGGATGGCCATAAAAAAAGACTGACCAAGATCAACACTCCAATCCTCCTCTTACTTGGAATAAAGCTGCTCTTATCCCAGAAACACTATAAACCTGTACAACTGAAACCTGTACAATGAAAAAATGTCATTTGAAAGACAGAAAGAAATGGTGCTCAAGATGCCTGGTATACATCAGTCAGCAAACAAAAGACACAAAAAACTTCTGCCTTCATGGAACTTAGATTCTGCCAGGGAGAGGCCAAGAATAGAAGAATAAATATAATCAGTAAAGTAAATGATACACGGTATATTAGACAATGATACATTCACTGTAAAAAGAGGAAAAGAGCAACTTGGGAAAAGCAGAAGTGTCCTCAGCAGGTGTTGGGAGGGAGCAATGTTCTTTTCTCAGGATATATATTTCATTAGAAGGTAGGCTAGATGGAGTATATAAAACTTTCAGGAAAAGAGGTTTGTAAACATCCACAAAACAGATGAATTTACAGCCGATAATTTTTCAGGAATAATAATGTGTTCAGTCCCTTTGGGTCAGTGAGATAGCCTGAGTGGTTTAATCAAATATGGGTGAGATCCACATATAATGGTTCCCAGTTTAGAAAACTAAGGAGCCCAGTAGAATTAACATTATCAACAGTACTGTTTAATAATTAAAGTCACATAATAACTATAATCAGTTGAACATAGCTCACGTTTATTGAGCTTTAACTACATGCCAAGCACTGTGCAAACTGATTAAGAGAGATGATCTCTCAGAGGAGGTGGTACTTGAGGTAGAGGGAATCCTATTGAAATACTTCTCTTTTTTCTCTTTTTTTGTCTTTTTTTTTTTTTTTTTTTTTGTTTTGTTTTTTGTTTTAGATGGAGTCTCGCTCTGTCACCCAGGCTGGAGTGCGGTGGCATGATCGTGGCTCACTGCAAGCTCCACCTCTTGGGTTCACACCATTCTCCTGCCTCAGCCTCCAGAATAGTTGGGACTACAGGTGCCTGCCACCATACTCGGCTAATTTTTTGTATTTTTAGTAGAGATGTGATTTCACCGTGTTAGCCAGGATGGTCTCGATCTCCTGACCTCATGATCTGCCCGCCTCAGCCTCCCAAAGTGCTGGGATTACAGGCGTGAGCCACCACACCCAGCCTTGAAATGCTTTTTAAAGAAAATAATCAGAAACATGTTCCTAATTGCCACGAAGAAGGTATGACTTGCTCTGTGTGTGAGAGAGAGTGTGTGTGTGTGTGTGTGTGTATATATATGTATAGCCTTGTAAATACTGGGGTACTCTACATGCCCTGAGCACCTGAAAAATTTAGTAAATATTTAGACATCAACTGGTTAAAAATAACATTAACTAAAACTTTTTGAATATGCTATTGAAATAGGGGATGGGTTATGGTATAAATTTATTGGCTGCTATTTAAATGAAAAGAATTACAATGCATTTAATGTTCATTCTAATCAACTGATGTTAGAAGATTGAATTTCAGACTGTAAATGTGGTGTGCACATTTGTCTCTAAGTGAGACTTTGCGTCCCAGCTGTTGAAACATTTGTGGGAAGGTGAAAGTTTTGTGGACTAATAGATTCCTGCAGTGGGGCACAAGCTTAATGCAGCAAAAGATGTTTTCGCTGAAAAGACAAGTCATCTCATCCTTCAGAGAGACACAGTCATTCTGGGTACACTTAGGCAAAACTTATTCTCTCAAGAAGAGTCTGTGGCAGTAGGGAATATATACCACATAAGAAAAAGCAGTTTATCCTTCTGAAACACAGAGGGTAACATAGGAAAGTAAAATTTTGTACAGCTCTCAAGATACTACCTGATGCTGTCAGCTAGTATCTTGAGAGTTGTATAAGAGTTGATGTTTAAAACATCAATTGTTTATGAGAAATTGTTTAATTATCATGAAATGTTATTTTTACGTATGGCAGGAGTAGGCAAGAACAAACAAATGAGATCATTAATAAAATGTAAAATGCTTATTTATTTAGATATTATGCTGAGTTAACCCTACCTTAAATCTTTATAGCATAAATGTAAACCCAAAATTTTAAGTAACTTATAAAAAATTCAAAAAGTTAGTAACTTTCAGAATTAGGATATGATCCCAGGATATCTGACCCTGAAAGCAGTATGTTTAATCAGTATCCTTGCCAACACACACACACACACACACACAGAGAGAAAGAAAGAGGGGGGAAAGAGCGAGGGAGGGGGGAGAGAGAGAGAGAGAGAGAAAGCCTTTATGGAACTGACCAGGTTACTCTGTTTCTTTTGAGCTTGTAAGACTCTTGCAGTGAATAACTTTTGGACTGTTCTTTGGATGGGCAGCCTCTGCTCTTCCTTTTAATAACAGCACCCAGACTTTTCTCTTAGAAACAACCTTCTCACAAATGTTAGCCCATGAACTTCAGACTGACTTCTACCCCAGTTTTAGGAATAGGATGGTTTTAGCCTTAGACAGAATATTTCATTCCCCTGGCCACAGGGATTGATTCATTGTTGTGCATGCAAATCAGTCTAAGCCAGACCCACTGAGACATTTTCTTGAGCTACTAGGAGAAAGACAGGTTCTCTTTCCACCAGGACATGAAATTGGAGGGGATTAATTCAGCCGTCATGTCACCAAATGGAGCCTGAGAATGAAGCCAGACTTAGAAGAGCAGAGAAAATTTGGAGTCACTGAATTCAGGCATGTCCAAAGTCAACTCCACCCCTACCCCATACATTTATGTGAACTCATAAAACACATTTTATGGAAGTCAATTGGACTATGTTTTCTATTGTCCCCAATAGCAAGAGTCCCAAGAGATACAATGCTCCTTTACAGGGAAGAAAGGGGCAGCCTGCTTATATAAGCAGAGCAGGGTGTGGAGCCTTAAAGACAGACTTGTGGCAGAAAATGCAATTTCAGGGGCTGACAAAAACATTGTACTAAGTAATTCCTGAACCTTAGGCTCTCCACTGTATGCTGAGACCAGGCCTCAGCTCTGTCCCCGTCATCTCCAGTTTTAGGTTCCTGGAGTTTCAGAAAACAGAGCAGAGAACTCAGATATCCTTAGTGAGAAGATAAAGGACATCACCAAGAGGCAAGAGCTTTGTTTGGTGGCCCAAGACTTTTAATCTTTTCCTACTTCTCTCACTATCTCTGTCACTCTTTCTGTCACTCTGTCTGTCTCTCCCTCTACACACACACACACACAACCATGCAACCCCTAGCCCCAGAGTCCATGATAAAGGAACTTTGTGAGGAGATGCCACGCCTTTCCTGTTTCTTTTATCTCCAAATTGTACGTAGAAAAATATCCCAGCATGCGTTGGCTGTAACATAATCCAGGCTAAATGCGGAAATTGCAAAGCTGAGGCTGAAATAGACACCACATCCTTAGCTCAATATCATTGAATCTCCTTAAAACAAAATAAAAAGGAAAGGACAAAGACAAATCATACCAGGGAGAATGATTGCCTAAGTAAACTCTTGAGTTTGGTTGGTCTGTCTTTTGTCATTTTAGGCCCAGACTGCCTGCACTGTCAATGTACTTTTGTTAGAAATTATCATTGGCTACGTAAACAGAGCATATCTTTTCACAGCAGCAATAACACACACACACACATACACACATACACACACTCTCCCCGACATTAATGCTTTCTGGTTTTTCTATTGCTCTGTCCAAGACAGAGACAAAAGATTTTTGAGGACTGATGACTTAAAGGAGAAATGTTGCATTTCCTAAAATGAGGGCATCATACTGCTTTTTCTGTCCCACTATTAGCATCTGAGCCTTCAAACAAAAACCCAGGCAAACAAAAGCCAAGGGAACCAGGGCAACCGTCTCCCAAGGGTTAAAACTAGATCAAAATCAAATGGCACGCTTCACCATGTCTTCTGCATGACTGATACTGCAATCGATCTGCAGCGGTTCATTTTCTCTCTGGAATCTCTGCCTACTGAGAACAAATACAAACACATGTGGAACCAATAGGAAGCAGACTAAGGGCTTTAAGAGTTCTGCACCAACCTGTGTCAGAGAGCTCTCACTTAGCAGATGGGGCAATTAATAAAAGAGTCAAACGGTACGACTGTGTCAAGGTGCCTTAAGTGCTAACAATCCCCTTTTGTCTTCCTACTGTAGAGTACAGATGGATTCCAATTCAGAATAAGAACTGTATTGTGCCCTAGTTTACTCTTGTACAGTGTCCCTGTATTAACAGAGGCCAGGTGTCCTGTGTCTCCCATTTTAAAGACAAACGTGATACTGATTTTTCCCCCTGCCAGCATTTTAAGTGCTGACATGACCACTAATCTGGGGGAAATTAAAATTTATAAGTAAATTAGCCTTTCAAAAATATCTGAAAAGGAAAGATTTGCCATCAAAGTATTGCCAGTTTGTGTACACGCCTTGCTGCTCATTGATTCTAATCACAAATATATGATTCTTGCCCTTCAGCCGACAGCTCGGGTTTATTAAAGTCACTCAAGACTGAGCGTCCCGCAGGTGCTACTTTATTTTTTTAAGATCTAGAAAATGAAGGGTCGGGGTCAGAAGTGGTTGCAGCAGGTCATGTGGTCCTTTTTTTTTTTTTTTTTGCCAATATGAGCCTTAGTGTTCTGGTGAATTTTCAGTTCAGTGAATTGCATTCTGCCTCAGCCTCTCACCTCTGTCTTCATTGGCTCCCTAAGCTGCTGCGGTCACCGACAGTAACCAGTGATCTTCCTCTCTGAACCAGACCCAGAATAGTGGAAATGTGTCTGCCACTCCCAAGCCAGCTGTGTGAAACTGAGAATGTGCTTCACTGCCCAAACTGAATGCCAACCCCAAGAGACCTGGCGTGCTGTAGTTTAAATGGAGAATCCCTCATAATTCTTTTCCCATAGACATCAAAATACCATGAGGAAAAGAGCACATTAGATGTTCCATTGTGTCCTCTTTATCTCTCCACTTTTGTGATATATGACATAGACTCCAGGAGGCCATGGGCCGTGCAGGGGCCTTCACTTGGAATTTCCCCTTCACTCATCGTTCAGTGAAATCTGCGTCTGGAACAGGCAGATAAAAAGAAAGCTCATCTACTCACTTAGATAATTCATCAGAGGCTGTAGAAAGTTCACGTAGTTGTTTGTTGTTGTTACTGCTGTTGTAATGTTAGGGGTGGTTTTCCCATGTGGGCTGAGGGTCAAGCAATGATTTGTTTTGCTAAAATAAAAATCAGAAATTTAATTAAATTCAACAAACATTTCTTGGGCTCTACCTCTAGCTGGTTCCAAACTTCAGTTTCAAGACCTATTCAGAGTAAGTTAAGCTTTTAAGCTGAAGGGAAACTTCTAGATTATTTTGTCAAATGTCCTAATTTAGAAGTAAATTCCAGAGAAGCCAAGCAATTTGAGAAAAGTCATAAATCTAGACGCAGAGCCAAGGCTGAGCCAAGCACACTCTCTTGACTGAACCCAAATGACTCCAACACTCTTTCTTCCACACACCCCCATGTATTAGGTTGATGCAAAAATAATTGCGGTTTCAGGCCTTGAATTTTAAATCATTATAACTAGGTTTAAATACAACTTTGAAGTGAAATAGGAACAATTACAATCACACATTTTTGCCAACAAGAAATAGGTTAGTTCCTGCAGTGTAAAAATCCATGCTTTGGGATTGGATGAACTCTTAGAAAGCATTTTCTGCATCCTGCTGGTTGTAGAAATGTTTTCCCCCGCAAAAAGTTGTCGAGATGCTTGAAGAAGTGGTAGGTGGTTGGGCAGAGGTCAGGTGAATTTGACGGTTGAAGCAAAACTTCGTAGCCCAGTTTGTTCCACTTTGGAAGCATTGGTTGTATGACGTGTGGTTGGGCATTGTCATGGAGAAGAATTGGGCCTTTTCTGTTGATCAATGCCAGGTGCAGGCATTGCAGTTTTCGGTGCATCTCATCAATTTGCTGAGCATACTTCTCAGACGTAATGGTTTTGCTAGGATTCAGAAAGCTGTAGTGGATGAGACCAACAGCAGACCACCAAACAGTGACCATGACCTTTTTTTTTTTTTTTTTTTTTTTTAGGTGCAAGTTTAGCTGTGGCAAGTGCTTTGAAGCTTCTTCTCGGTTCAACCGCTGAACTGGTCATCACTAGTTGTTTTATAAAATCCACTTTTTGTCACATAGCACAATCCAATCAAGAAATGGTTCATTGTTTTTGCATAGAATAGGAGAAGATGACACTGCAAAACGATGAATTTTTTTAATCTTCACTCAGCTCACAAGGCACCCACTTACCAAGCTTTTTCACCTTTCCAATTTGCTTCAAATGCTGAATGACTGTAGAATGGCTGACGATGAGTTCTTCAGCAACTTCTCATGTAGTTGTAAGATCAGCTTTGATGATTGCTCTCAAATGGTCGTTGTCAACTTCGGATGGCCAGCCACCATGCTCCTCATCTTCAAGGCTCTCGTCTCCTTTGCAAAACTTTTTTTTTGTTTTGTTAGTTTGTTTTTGTTTTTGAGACAAGAGTCTTACTCTGTCACCCAGGCCTGAGTGCAGTGGCCTGATCTTGGCTCACTGCAACCTCCACCTCCTGGGTTCAAACGATTCTCTTGCCTCAGCCTCCCAAGAAGCTGGGATTGCAGGTGTGTAAAATCATCCCCAGCTAATTTTTACATTTTTATTAAAGAGGGGTTTTTGCCATGTTGGCCAGGTTGGTCTCGAACTCCTGGCCCCAAGTGATCCGCCTGCCTCAGCCTCCCAAAGTGCTGGGATTACAGGTGTGAGACACCATGCCCGACTTCCTTTGCAAAACTTCTTGAACCACCACTGCATTGTACATTTGTTAGCAGCTCCTGGGCTAAATGCATTGTTGATGTTGTGAGTTGTCTTCACTGATTTACTACCCATTTTGAACTCAAATAAGAAAATTGCTCAAATTTGCTATCTAACATCATTACTATAGTCTAAAATAAACACAAAATAAACAGCAAGTAATAAGTCATTAGCAAGAAAAATATAGCAAAAAAAATGCCCATTAAAATGATATATAACATAACCACGTTTATTTAAGAATGTATTCCAACGTCAAATGGAAAATTCCAACAGTGCAAAAAACGCATTACTGCAGTCAATATTACTAGATGGCATTTTACTTTTTGTAACACACAAAGTCCCATCCTGAGGCCCTGTCCCTGCGTTTTGGGGAGTGGGAAGGAAGAGACTACTCTGACAATTCTTCCTTCAAGGAAAGGTTGAGAACAACCCATCCATAGTATTTTGGAAGGAACAGCATTCATTTTTTCCCTGAGGTCTTTTCTCTTTGTGAGGAGAAAGCAGGGATCAGAAACATTGCCCATTTTCAAACTAGAGATCACATCTCTTATGGAAGATACTGTGACAAAATAGCGTTTCCATATAAAAAGTCATATCATTGTTTGGCTGGCCTCACAATAATATTCTCCTTATAAATGATTCACTATTTAATTCCTGCCCTACTCAATGGCTCCCCATGATTTTCAGAAGAATATTTCAACATCCTAGCTTAGCACTGTCTTTATACATGAAGTAAGTCCTGCTTTCCACCTTCGCTGCCTGTGCTTGGCTGAAAGTGTTGTCCATCAAAATCTGTTCTCCTTCTTCTATAATAACAGAGTTGAGGCTAGATGCGTAAGTTAGAGACTGCATTTTCTAATATCCTCTATATCTAGAACTAAGTTATCCCGATGTGAGCCAAAATGGTGAGCTTTAGAGCAATGGACATTTTCTCCTCCATGCTCTTTTCCTTTTCCCATAGGTGGGAACATAATGGGAGAACTTCAATCAATCAAATGAGGTAACACTCAAGGAAGAAGTAGATCAATGAGGAAAAAGGAGCCTGGGTTCTTGAATAACCTCGTGGGGCAGAGTTGCCTGTGAGCCTAAACCATCTGGACTGTTGCATCAGACAGAAATGGCATTCTCTTATGAAACCTGTTTAATGCTTAGGTCTCGTTGATACAATACCTTAGGCTTTGCCCCAAATCACACATACCCTTTTGTCATAGGTGGGGTTCCCTAACAATCAGCCTCTGAGACTTTGATACATATGCATGCAGGTGGTTTAGTAGAGAGTGCCCTCCTTAGTATCATGGATAAGGACAGTAGGATTTGGCGGAGGGAGAATTTAAACCACATGAAGTGGTAATGGAGGCCACAGATGATCCTAGAGGAAGTTTTGGATTTGAAATGGCCCTTCAGATTTGTTGAGGCAAATAGGCCAGACAGTCATACCTCCACAGTAACCAGTCATTATATACAGGTGGCCTTGGGGAGGAGAGGAAATATGAGTGAGGACACTGTCTTTGGCTAAGACAAATACCTAACTAGGGGCTCAGTTGAGAGCCTAGAGCCATCAATATACCCAGTAGTTGGGGATGAGTTCCTCAGCCCAAAAGGGGATCTGGGTGACACACCACAGCACCACAGCCACTTCAATTTACACCTTGAACTCCTCAGATCCACTTGGTTCATATAATAATACATTCTTCAAACAGCAAATTGTGGATTGTGGTTGGTCTGTTTCCTCAGAGAAACCTACAAACTTCAGCCCCCACACGGCTGCTGGTGTTAATGGTTGAAACGGATTCACATCATTCCCTCCTCTATTACCTTTTCTAAATTCCTGTCTCTCTCCGCAAACACCTCTGTTGATCTACATCGCTTACATAGTGGGATGACTCACAACTTCAATCCTAAAAGATCCGAGCCCTGGTCTCCAGGCTGTTCTTAGGCTTTTGCTGCAGTACTTGTCTCTTGGCAGGGGAGTACCAAGAAATGCTCCATGGATTACATGGGTGCAAAACATACAGTTCTCTTCACCCCTAAAGTAACAGCAGCCCCACCTCCACCTGATGATCAGGGTCAAGTATCCATGGCAGAATGGTGACTCCTTTTTTGCCTACTGGTTTTTGGGCATAAGCAAGCCTAAGTGACCAGATGGCAATTCTTGCCTAATAATGGAACTTTTGTTATATCCTCCTGTGAAAGTGCTGGTTCTTGAAAACCAGGAATTGTAAACACACTGATCACAGAGTTTTGCAGGGAGAAAATGCAAATTTCCCAAGCGGGTCACTAAGACTTACAATAAGAGAATTCCCTTCTGCTTTTACTCTTCTGTTCCTGGACCAATGTACTCTTTCTATTGTGAACAAAACATTAAATCATCATTGATGTAGAGTAGATACCACATTGTATAGGATGGGGCCACATTCTCACTAGGTATCATCCCCATATCAGTGCCCAGTTCAACTAAGCCAATCCGTAAGTCCATCAGGTTGGCAACTTCTTCTGGGTGTGGCAGCAGGATCAATGAATTCCATAGCCATAAGCCCACTACAATGCTTCCTTTGCCCAAAAAAAAAAAAAAAAAAAAAAAGGGCTGTGGTAGTGTATGGGATTCTTTGTTGGTGCACCATATACCCTAATGATGACAAAGACCTTACCTAAGTCAAACTCATACACAAATATACAAAAATATGTGATGATTCCAATCAAGATGAATGGTTGCTTCTCCCAGGGTGGAAGGATTCTAATGTAATCAACTTGCCACCACTCAGTAACTGATCTACATAAGGGAAGGTAATATGTCAGCAGCTGCGCATTGATTGGGGTTGTGGACACATTAGAGATTAGCCAACAAAAGTAGATAGGTCAGCCTTGGTAAAAGTCCATGATATTGGATCCATGAAAAGCCTCTTCCTTGCCATCATAACTACTCCATTATGCCCGCACTGGGTGGCTGAAGAGAGAACTGGCTAATGTCAACTGCTGAAGTCCTTCTGTCTATTTAGTTATTTATTGCTTCTTCCTTGACGGATGCTTTATGGAGGCTTTCACATGTGAAATAAGGATATTTACTCATTTTAGTCACTTCCATAAGTCTTTACACATGCCTCTTCTCCAGATCATTTTGTACCACATCTTCTAATATTTCTTCTTCTTGGCCCCTGATCAACCAATGAAGCCATTCACCACTACCCATGAGTTTTTCTCTATTTTTATATTGGACCACTTTTATTTTCATATAAAATGCTTGTCTAGGTGTACCATTAGAATCTCCACTCATTGACAGAGTCTCCTCTTACTACTGCCCCCATAAAGGTTATCCCTGAATGGGACTGTAATGCAGCTATGATCCATTTTTGACTTGCACCCACGTGTTGAGCTGATTCATACATTAACCAAAATTGATCTTTTCCTCTGCTTTCAGCTTCTGTTGGAGATCTGGCATCTCTTTCAGGATTTCAGGTTCAGAAACTATCTGAGGTCTAGAGACTGGGCAAGGGGATTGGTTGCTGTGTTCAGCCTTTTGATCATCCATCCTTGATTTCTTTTGATTGTGTAAACTGAGTACGTTCTTATTGACCCTCACCCCATCTATTTTGCCCCCAGGGCCACTGTATCCTATTAACCATCTCTCAGTTCCACTTTTGTCTCCATTATGCCAGCACTGTGTTGGAAATAAGAGCTCGGAGTCACAGGGAAAACGAGCACTCAAACAAAAGATTTCTCATGTCAACTGCTAAAGTCCTTCTGCCTATTTAGTTATTTGTTGCTTCTTCCTTGATGTATGCTTTATGGAGGCTTTCACATGTGAAATAAATATATTTACTGTTCTTGTAAAATGTTACTTCCATTCTATTAACTTAGCTCCCAACCAAGCTAACACTTCAACCTTGCCCCTCATTATAAAAAATATCCTTGCCTCTGATAGCCAAGGATCACCACCTGACCTCTATTTCTTGGAATTCTATCACTCTCATTGTTATCAGTCTACTCAGTTTTCTAACAGCATCCCCTGCCATCAGTCACTGCTGAGTTTTTCTGTGATGCTGGAGCCTGTCTCACCAACATATTCCTGATCACTGAAGTAAAAGGGGTATCCACCAGGTCATCCTGATGAAGATATGTAGCCAGCAGGTTTCCCAGCCTTACAGAGTATTTCCATTTGAGCATGCCTGCCTCTCTGAACCTTATGATCCCTTCTTGCACCATCTGCCAGGGCACAACAACAGTCAAAAGTGTGGGAACCAAGAATCTCAGAAGAAGTTGAACTGTGGTCCAGTTGCATCAGAGGCTTCAGAAGACCTTCCTGACATCTCTTGAAATGGGATGAATATTCAGAATTTTCTGCCTTAAATTAAGGGGAAGAGATCTTTGTACCTTTATATTTTGGATGCATACTGTCCCAGGGGAACAAGTGTAAACTTCAACAAGGAAGTTCCCTTTGGTTGAGGGCCATTTCCAAAAGAAGGTAAGCTGAGATTTCACAGCCATCATCACTCCCAGCAGCTGGAAGGCTGCATGTTACAATCTCCAAGTGGTGGAGTGGGTCATACACTAGAGCATCCATCTCACCAGTATTCACTACACTTCACACAAAGATGATCCTCAACAGCAAATGCCAAAATCATCCCCTTCTGTCTTGGCACCTACAGCTTTTCCATCTCAGCTCTTCTCCATATAGCTAACTCCTACTTACTCTTCAAAATAGCTCAAATATTGCTTTTCTGTCTTCCCTGACCCCCCTTAGTCTACTCTGCTTTACTGTCTCTCCTGTTTTGCTCCCAGAGTAACTTTTATCATCATTTTATCACATTATATTGGAATAATCATTGAAACCCACTTTAAATAGTAAACTCCTTGAGGGAAGGGACAACGTTTTGCTCTCCTTTACACCCCTTAGGTTGACATGTTGCCTGGCATATAGCAGGCACACATCCAATGTGATTTATTAAATGTGTGAGTGGGTAAATGAATGACTGAATACATTAATGAATGTTCACATACGCTCTCATTTTATTTCCAAAAAGAATTTGAGGCAGCCAAGTTCCAAAAAACCCAACATACTGCAGCTTATGGAGTAGTAGCTCAAAATATGCAAAACCTGGCAGAAATGCATGTCTCACTCTATAGAATGGCACACTATTGGGGTATAAATATGAATCTTGGAAAAACCCTGATTTCAAGCTACAGATGCCCAGATTGGTGACAGCAGGGTATCTTCTCACAAGGACCAGAGATCCCAGCCAATAGCACTTTCAAGAATGTGCAAGCAAAGAGTTAACAGTCTCACAGCTGCCTTTCATTGGAGGTGTTAATGAGGTGACAGGGGGGAAGGATTTTAAAAAGAAATTGCCTTCAGTCACTCCAGTTAAATTCCAGTACAATGGAAAGACATGAAGCTCTCTCCACTCCTCCTCTCTCTCGACCCCTCCCCCCATCTTAATGGGGTCTGACCTTAGCTCTGTGGTTGCATGCCTCAGTCCACAAAAGACTTGGAACGGCAGCCTTGGTTTCCAAACCTCAGGTTGCCTTGGGGGAGTTACTAAAATTTGGTTACCAGAGATACTTAGGTTAGAGAAAATGATTTAAAAAATAATGTGTGGTGAGACAGTTGTAGGATGTCATCTGTGAGAACAATCAGGAACCCAGGCACTAAGTCATTCCAATGTACTTTTTACTTGTCTACTTGGAAATTCTGTTTCTCTGGCATGAATCAGGAATAGAGGACAATGTTTTAGAAGGAACTTTTCTGAGTCTTTGAAAAAGGTCTCAAGCATGGCCAAAAGACAAAATGGCCACTCCAGCCAACAGTTTTCAACGTCCCACAGTAGCCCCCTCACAGTGAAGTTAGAGATAAAAGGATGCTGCAATGGGTAGGTATTGACAGGGAAGGGAAGTGTTGGGAAGGGCAGGGCATGGTCCCTTTAAATGATACGGAGGGCGCCAGGGAAGTGCTGGGTAGAGGAGGGCATGGTCCCTGGCTAGGGCTCCACCCCGGGGGCCTGTGCCCAGGGACCTAGATGAAGACAGGCATTTTTATTTTCCTGCCCAAACGTTGCATTTCCCAAGACTACCCTGGCCTGCCACGCCCCCAGCCTGTGCCTATAAAAACCCGGAGACCCTAGCCGGCGGACACACAGGTGGCTGGATGTCTAGAAGAGCACATCAGTGGAGGAACACATGGGCGGCTGGATGTCAAGAGGCAAGCCCCGACAGACACCCACACGCGGGCAGGCCATCAATCGGTGGAATGAGGCAGAGTTGGGTGGGGCAGTCAGAAGAGAGCTTGGGCCACTGAGCAGCCCGACTCCAGGGGAAAACCTTTCCACTCCATCCCCTTCCACCTTCGCCCATCTGCTGAGAGCCACCTCCACTCAATAAAACCTTGCACTCATTCTCCAAACCCAGGTGTGATCCATTTCTTCGGGTACACCAAGCAAGAACTCCGTAATAAAGAGAGCCCTCTGTCCTTGCGACAAGGTAGAGGGTCTAATTGAGCTGGTTAACACAAGCCGCCTATAGACAGCTAAACTAAAAGAGCACATGGTAGCACAGACCTACTGGGGCTTCAGGAGCTGTGAATATTCACCCCTAGACACTGCCCTGGTGTCAGAGCCCCACAGCCTGCCTATATGGTCCCCTAAAGGTTTCAGCCACAGGGCACTGAAGAAGCCAGCCACTACCCCCGTCACACGTCCTGCAAGGGGCACAAAGGAACCTTTCCCATTTCTGTATTGCTTATGGCACCAATGATTTCAATTTCTGAGGAGACTACTCCCTTGAGGAAAATATCTATTGTTGACTAGGTCTATATGATATATAGAGAAGGACGCAGGCTAGGGAGTCAAAGAGATACATGTGTGTATAAATTTGGGCAAGCAAAAACTCTCATTTCTCACCTGTAAAATGGGGCTCATGATCCTACCTTTAGGATTACTGCAAGGCTGAAATGTGATAAGATGTGAAAAATATTTAGCACAAGACCTAAGGACATAGTCAAAACTATTATCAATGAGGAGGATTTGCCAAGGAATTCTCTTCTCATGGTAGAAGATGTATGCTATTTATGTGTACAATACTGAAATACCTTATGCACCATGAGTACAGGAAGAGGCTCCTTCATTTTCTTAGGACCTGTTAAGAGAAAAAATGAGAAGAAATCCTAGTTGTTCAACCAGGATGCATCACTGTGTTCAGAAATTACTTAATCTCTTTTGAGCCTTGATTTCCTTCTCAATAAAATGGGGCTCTTATGACCTACTTCGTAGGGTGTCTATGACATTTAAATAAGTTAGCAAATTTAAGCGAATAGTACAGTCCCTGGCTCAAAAAAACCTCCAGTCGCTTACTAATGATTTGTTCCAATGACGAATAGCCTTCAATATGACTCTTATTTTCTAGTGAACAGATGCACAATTATTAAACAATATCTATTCCAGCTCCTCATCAACATGTGAGAAGTAAAACTTTTTCATGGTCATCAAAAAACTTGTAGAGCTTAGGCATAGGCCAGAGCAAGGGCTATACAAGCGACATTTTAGCACATTTTACAGAGCAGATCTAGATTCTAGAATGCTGAGAGGGGAGAGCAAGAGGCCTCTAGACCAGCGATTTACTTTTCCATTTACTAAAAACAAACAGCAATGAGAATAATCCATAAACGTTCAGACCAGCAAAGGAAAAATGTTACCTTTTTCTTAAATGGTGGATACATCAGGAAATCCTTTTGTCATATTTTAGTTTAAAATTAAAAATAGAAGAATTTCTCTAACTTCCACTCAATTTGCTGTGAACCTAAAACTGTTGTAAAAAAATAAAGTCTATTTTTTTAACAGAAGAGAATTGGATCAGTTCAGGCATATTTTCAAAAGGAAAATAGAACTTTAATGTACCTTATTTTTTAATTTTTGCATCAGATGAAATTGTATTGAAATCCATTAAACAATAAATAGAAATCTTTGAAAATAATAACATTTGAGAAGTACTCGCATAGTTAATATTTTATTTTGTCCTCATTAAAATCCTATGAAACAGCTTTGGTGAGTTTATTATTCCCCATCTTTTTACAAATGGGACTTGGAGAGATTAATAATAGGACCAAGATAATAGCAAGTTGTCACAACAGTCAAAATCCCCATTTCACATCTCCTTACTTCTTCCTCCAGCACATCACAGTGCATTTCACACAGAAGGAATATAATATAAGGAATTGGCTAGAAAGATACTGGAAGGCCTGGAGAGGAAAAATAGGAGAAGAAACACAAGTAGGAAACGATGCGTATTCTTGTGGTTAAAATTACTGGAAGGAGAAAAGAAGAATGAGACTCAAAGAGAGACGAGATGTTCTTAGAGTCTGGTGAGAGGTCTTGGTGCCAATTCACCATCCAAATATATGGTTTCTCAGGGAAACTTAATACCCACATCTTGTGACATTGAACCTAGTCTCGTTATGATATTTGCCTTAGAATAAAAATACAGAAAAAGAAAAAATTACTTTAAAAAAACAACATAGCAACAGAGAGCATACACGATTTAAAAGGAATTCCTGAGAACTAGAATCATCCATGGCCTCCTGTTTCTGTCCAGTGCTGCAATCCCATTAGCTCCCCTGAGCAAGCTGTGGTAGGCCCAAGCTAGGAAAGAGGACTAGGATCCACTGAGGTACATTGGGAAAGTGGGGCTCTCTGGATGTATCTTGTTTCAGGAGCTCCCTGATCTAGGAATAATGCAGTGTTGAAGGCCTGAATGCTCTTAGTGAACCCATAAAACTGAAGTACACATATTCATGGGTGTTAACCATATACTCAAGCACAGACTGAAATAAAAATTGTAGTCATGATGTCAAATGACTGGGTTTTTCACAATTATAATTGATATTTATTGACTTGACTATTTGCCAAATATTTTGCTAAATGTTTTCATGTATAATCTCATTCAGTCCTCACCAAAACCATATGTTGTAGTTATTTTTATTATTCCCATTTTAAAGATGGGAAATTGAAGTTAAGAGGTTAAATGCCTTCCCTAAAGTCACACAACTAGTAGAAAGAGGAGCTGTGATATGAGCCCAGGCAGTTTAATAGCAGGGACACATTCATAACCAGTGCCATTTTCTTTCTTTTCTTTTCTTTCTTTCTCCTTCCTTCCTTCCTTCCTTTCTTCCTTTCCTTTCCTTTCTTTCGTTCTTTTCTTTCGTTCTTTCTTTCCTTCTTTCTTTCTTTCTTCAGGGCCTTGCTCTGTCATCCAGTCTGGAGTGCAGTGTGCCATCAAGGCTCACTGAAGCTTCAACCTCCCAGGCTCAAGCAATCATCTTCCCGCTTCAACACACACCACCCCCAAAACCCAACCAGTAGCTGGGACTACAGGCACACGCCCCCAGGACTGGCTAATTTTTGTATTTTTTGTAGAGACAGGATTTCACCATGTTTCCCAGACTGGTCCTGAATCCCTGGGCTCAAGTGATCCACCCGTCTTGGCCTCCTGAAGTATTAGGGTTACAGGCGTAAGCCACCACACCCTGCCCAGTGCCATTTTCTTCCCTCATTGGAAGGGTGACTTTTCCTTCCTAATTCCTGTTCTAAACCCCTCAGTTTTTCTTGGCATGAAATACCTACTGTTGTTTGGCCAAGGAAAGTCATAAAGAGTATGAACAACAATTTGCTTTCCAAATACGTTATACTCATAGATATCCCATCGGTTCCAGTTCTTTATACCAAGCAATGGTCACTTTCTTTTCTGCACACAGTGCACTGCTCTTTCCCAAAAGGGACATGGCACATAACTGTCACAATTTACTCATGCAGCAACTACTTTTTTAAATATTTTGTTTTGTTGCTGTTTTCCTCCCGGAGGAACTCAGTCCTGAAGCAACATTATAGCTCTGACCTAGAAGTTTGAATTAGAGAATTTAAAATCTCATTTTATAAACACACCTAGGGTCAATTCAGTCTTAAAAAAAATAGACACTAAAACAAGACTAAATAAAGGGTAAGATGGGATGGCAAGCTGACGTCTCATAGTCTGAATGTTTTCAACCAGCTTCACGGAGTCTTGTTTTGTTTTGTTTTTTATTTTGCTATCTCCATGTATGTTCATTTGTGTGGAATATTTAAACAACAATACATTTCCTAAACTTTTGTTAATACAAAGGAATTTCTAACTCCTATCCAAGACCATTACAACAGCAATTAACATTGTATTACGTCAATGAATGTGTTAGCTACAAATCATTAATTTTTTCTAGGCATAAGTAATAGACATAAATTTGGAGAAATCCTATCAGAAAAGAGAAATTTAATAAAGGGAACATGCCACCTTCCATTTAATATAGGACATTTGCCAAAACAAGACAAGCACGCTAACCAGAATTTCAACACTTTCCAGGTGTTAGAGATGTTCACCTTTATTGCTAATATGTAAGTCCTCCTCTTTCACCTCCTAAGCTCATGACAAGGCTGAAAGCTACATGCAGTGATTGGGGAGCTACTATCCTGGCCTTGAAAGATAACCACCCTCTGCACAGCTAAGCATTTGGCACAGCCATGGATTCAGGAGCACCAAAGAGCTCTGAAAAAGTAATATTTTAATTATTGCTTTTTTAAACATATGCTTAAATTGCATTTTCCAGCTAAGGAGTAGTTTCAAGTATCATCCATATCTCACTCACAAAGGAAGGTTCTCAGGCCAACTTGGCAGCTTTGAGCAATTCGGCTGATCTGGAAATCTTTCAGCTCCCCAGTTAGAATCCTTCATGTTCAAATCCAGGTGCCAAAACTTTTACTGAGCGACAGAACTACTGCTTAACGGCCACTCTCACCTGCTACTGTCACTGAGCTATAACTACCACTATGTTTAGAACTACTTCAGGAAAAGGATTGTCAAGCCATATGTTGCAAAGTGACTGCTACATGTCTCTTAGCTGTTTCAGTCAGCACAACTGTGAGATTTCTCACCCAGCAGCAGCTTTGAGTCCATTCGATGGATCAGTTAAACCAGGGATTTAGCTCAGGACTAACAGCACATTAGGGTAATCCATATACCTAGAGTGACCACACACTCACTCTGCTGGGATAGCCCCAGTCTATGGGTATTATCAAAATACAATTATCAATACTGCCCACTTCCACTGTCAAAGTTGTACCAGTTTGGATAACTGTAATATATAGTCACTTGGACAATGCTGATTGAAGACCAAGAGACCAGGATGAGATATATCTTAATGCAAATACCCACACTAATAGGCTTCATAGCTCACCTGACCTCCCTCCTGGCAGTTGCCAGAAATTCCACTGTTAAATCTTCAAACCATAACGTATTGTACTTTAGTACTTATCAAAGTGTCTGACACAAAGTATTTATCCATTTTGTGAAATGGAAAATGTCAAATCACAAGGCATATTGCTCATTCATACAATCAAAAGAGTATTTATTGTATCTCCACTGTTTGCAGGCATTGTGCTAGGAGCTAGGGATCTACAATGAGGCAGGTATAATTACTGTCCTGAAGGAGACAACAGGCTCATGGGACAGATTGATTTAAGATACAGTTTTAGCGAGATCAGTGGTATAAATCTCATGTACTGTAGGAGTATACAGAAGGGCCAACTCATCCAGTCTTGAGAAATCTAGGGAGACTTCTTAGAGAACGTGACATTCAACTAAAGGAGAGGAAATAAGACAGAGCCAGGTTCTTTTCTACATTTTATGTGCAAAGGCGCATTAAGAGACCTGAAAGTCTCCAGCATGGCTGGAGTGAGGACAGAAGGAGTGAGTGATGAGGCTGGCAGCAGGAGGTAGAGGAGCACAGGGAAGGTCGCATATGCCACATTAAGAAGATGGACTTTATCCTGGGGTCATGGAGAGCCAGAAGGTTTTACATAGAAAAGCGACTAGATCAGATTTGATCTTACAGTGGTATCTCTGGCTGCCATATGATGACTATAGGTAGTATATTTGCTCTTAGGCCAAGAAGAGGACATCACTTTTGTGTTTTATTTGAATGCTCTGAATCACTATGGAGAACATTCTCCTTCATCAAGTCAACCATAACTCAACAATGAGACACTCTGGGTTTAGTTTCGAGTTCCAGGGCTTAATTTTCTGGTGCCTTTGGCCAAACCACACTAGGCTGACTTGTACCTCAATTTCCTGGTCTGTAAAATATGGACTGTTGTATTCACCTTTCACATGGGTGATGTGAGGAACCACTAATGAGAAGCAGCCAAGTTAGAGAAAAGTATTACAGAAATGCTTAGTAAGTCCAAATAGCCAAGAAAGATGAAATGTGTGTGTTCAAGTGTTCAAGTGTGCAGTAGAAGTGTTTCAACTATAGATTTAATGATGTGGAGGCTCATTTTCACTAGGGCTGTCTGTACCAGCTTACATCTGAGCCTGGGGTGGCAGCCCTGCTCACCAATTAAGAGCAGATGGCAATCTGAAACCATCCCTGCTTAAGATATTTCAAGAGACCAAACATTTAGTTTTAAAAGAGTTACCAATAATAATAGCCATCATTTATTGAGAGCTAGCGATGTGCAACATACTGCTCTAAGTATTTTGCAAGCATTCACTCATTAGTTCTTCACAACAGAAGTTCTAATTCTTCCCCATTATATTTTTTGTCTGAATACTTGAGTTTGAAGAAATTAAGTCTGCCCATCCAGAAAGCCACAGAGCTTGAATTATAACCCAGGCTTGTAAAAGTCCAGGTTTATTCTCATAACCTCTGCACTGCCCTGCTAAAAACTATTAAAAGGCCTCTGGCACTGCCATCTTCTTGCTGGTGTGTTCCCACTCCTACCCATCCTTGTGGCTCATATCATCACTGGCATGTGAAGTTGCTGTTTCTAGAATGTGAGTCAGTCAAGATAGAAAAGTTAATTTATTTTAGTGGATATGTGTCAGTGACACTATTTTTAAAAAGTACATCATGACAACTTGCACATCACACAAAATCTCTTCATTGGGCTGAACCAATATGACCCTGAAAGGCAGTAAGTGATCTATCCCACTGTACGTGTTCCCTCAAGAGTGCCCCTCAGCAGTTGGTGGTTCACATCTGCACATTCAACAATATAAGAAAAATTTAGCTACTTTTTTTGAGAAATGGACCCAACAAGTAGAGAATTGAAATATTGCTTAGATAAGTCCTTTCGGGGCATAGATTGGTAGATCCTGTCATTTCTTCTTGCCATATCACATACCAAAAACAATTGATTGTGATGATTGTATTACCAAACAGTGCTTTTTACACCAAGAGCATGCCAACGTTTAAAACTGAGCTCCATGCAAGTTCTACAACTATACTTCAGGAATTTCACATATATGATTTAAATTCATTTTTAAATAGATTTCTTAAATTATTTTAAGGCTTATTTCAATTAATTTTATCTAATTTATATATTTAATTATAAATAAATTAATAATTACTAATGTATTTAATTAAAACTTATTTTTAAGACAATTCTAAAACATTGAAAACTAAATCAACTCAAAATTTAAATGACATTCATTAAATCTAAATTTAAATTAAATTAATTCAAAACTAAAAACATATTCAAATTTATACACTCCCACCACCACACACACACCCATGCTAAACTCCAGGCTTATGTATTCAGCTGCCTACTTCATATCCATCTTAACCACAATGTGTTCAAAATCAAAGTCTTGATCTTCCTCACCCCTGCCTCCTGAACTTGTCTTTTCTGCAATCTTCTACAACTCCTTAAGGGCAACTCCATCTTGCCAGTCGAGTCTTTCTTGACTGATCTCTTTCCGCACATCTCAGATCCAAATCTAGCATCAAATGACCACTTCTGATGACCTCTACCACCTTCACCCTGTATGGGTCACCATCGTCTGTCATTCGGAATGCTGCAATAGCTTCCTAATTAATCTTCCTTCATCTGACCTTTTTCCATAATAGTCCATTCTCAACCCAGCAGTCAAAATAATTCTTTTAAAACTAAGTCAGATCTTGCTTCAGATCATGTCTCAGAATCTTCCAATAGTGGGTTGTCTTCTGAGAAGGCTAAAGCCCTTTCTGTGACCTACAAGAGCTGGCCCACCCTTATCCCCTTTGCCTTGCTGAATTCATCTTCCAGGACTAGTCCATCTAGCTAACCCCACCCCAGCCACACAGGTCTGGCTGTTGCTCAGACACCCAAAGCATGCTGCTGCCTCGGGGATTTTTCACTTGGGATATTCTCTGCCTGCTCTTCCCCAGACAGCGGGTTTCTCTCACCTGTTTTGAGTCTTTGCTCAGTGAGGCCTACCCAAAACACACTATTTAAAATTGCAATCTCCCACCTTATACTCAGGAGGTAAGAGATTCTAAATCTATTCCCTGCACTATTTTTTCTCTACAATACCACTACTTGATGGACTATATATTTAGTATGCATTTGTTCATTGTCTGTCTCAACTAGAATTTAAGCTCCATGAGATGGAGATGTAATTTCTCCAATTCTACTGCCCTACTTCCCAGCATGGGATGTGAGCATTGAGTGAATATTTGTAGATGAGGCCAGGTATGGTGGGTCACACCTGTAATCCCTGCACTTTGGGAAGCCAAGGTGGGAGGACCACTTGAGCTCAGGACTTCAAGATTGGCCTGCGAAATATGGTAAGATTACCCCATTTCTAAAAAAGACGAAGAAGAAAAAAAAAGAAAAGAAAAGAAAGAAAAAGAAAAAAGTTAGCCAGCATGGTAGTGTACAGCTGTGGTTTCAGCTACCTGGGAGGCTGAGGTGGGAGGACTGCTAGAGTCCCGGAAGTCGAAGCTGCTGCAATGAGCTGTGATTGTACCACTGCACTCCAGCCTGGGTGATGGAGTGAGACCCTGTCTCAAAAAAAAAAAAAAAAAAGGGAATCACAGACAACGAAAAAAAAGAATGTCAGATGTAAGGTTGTGAGTTACATACAGGGTCGGTTGGCTAGAATCCCTGTACCAAACCCCGGACTGAATCTCGGAGAGGATATGTAGCTAGAGGATGGCTTTGGGGTCCTCAAAAGCAGAGAGTACTTGTTGTTCATTTCCTAATTGGGCCCAGAGAGTTGAAGGACCCGTCTGTCTCTAGTAGCCAACAGGGGCAGGAGCTGGAAGGTAAGCTACAAGCAATCTAGCAGAGGGGTCTGGGAAAGCCCTCACACATTTATCATAATGCTGAAGTGGTCAATTCAACAGACTGTTTCCCATGTGCCACAGAGGGCATGATGACATGAAGAGAAGGGAGGGAGAAAATAGAGAGAAGAAGTTGAGTCTAGAGAGGTCATATAGGGAGCACTAGAAGGAAGTGATGTGGGTGAACAAGAAACCACTGGCCAGATAAGGACATCATATCTCAGGGGAACCAGCATGAATGGTTGACAATGGGGAACCAGATGACCCACCTCGTGTGGACACAACATAGCACCCAGGAGAAATAGACACAACTGCATGGAGAGGCAAGAAGACCCTGAATTGCCTGAAACTTATTTCAAGCCTCCTGGGGTAACAAGGTGCTTGAAATACAAAATAAGTCCAGTTAGAGAATAACAAAGATACTTTTATACCCCCTAATCATATGGAAAGTCTCATATGGGCTATGCATAAATGTTTTAGTGTCTGTTGAAAGTCTGGGTCTTTTTTATCAACAACGAATGTGAGCAATTCATCTCTCAAATTATTTGTGATTCAATTTCAAAATAAAGTTTTCCTACTACGCATCTTTCAGGCTTCTAGCTCAGTTTATTTGAAGTGTATCTTAAGAATTGCAAGGTGAGTTTTTTTAAGTCATAATCAGCAACCACTTATCTGTGTGCACCAGGATTTTCTTGATATGTTGCACCCAAAATAAAATGTAGATATGAGCCTGATGCTGACATGCATATGAGACCAGCACTGTCACCTAACTCCTGTTTGAAGTATTTATGTTCATCCAAACAGGTCCATGGTTCTCATCAATTGACTTTTTAACAGTTTGTATACATTTAGTTTTTTAAAATACTTTTATATTTTAAAACATTTTAATATTATTTATATAGGCTGAAATCGTTTGAAATTTCATTTGAATAAAGTGCTGTTGCTGAAAATATTTACAAGCTACTGTGCTATACAATATAAGGGTTTTCATTTTAAATACAATATTTTGAGAACTCTTTTGTTATATAAACTGTTTATATATCTTATTATTAATATATTCTAGCTTGAGGCTACTTACAATAACTATTTTTTATCACTGCTCTGTGCAAGGAGTAGTACTAAGAATTTACATTTATTATCCCCTTGAGTAATCCTCTTGACTCTGTAAAGCAAATCATATTGTTGTCTATACAAAAACATTTAAGAAAACTGAGACTTAAATAACTTGCCCCAAGTCAGACAGGTAAGAATTGATGGAGCTACTTGGCTTCAAAACCTGAATCCTTACCCACTGCATAATTTTTTCAATGGACTCTCAAGACCTTATTTATGAGAGATAAGTGAAAATTTCAACACAAGAAGCCCAAACACCAAATTAAGAATACAAGACATGTGATATTGACTTACCTTAGAGAATACTGGCACTTTACCAAGCACTGTGAATCACATTTCAAAGGCACAAGGTTCCTCCCTCTCAGTTCGCCAGGACTGTGATGGTTTGACAGAAGCAACTGTAGAACAAAATCTTCTCACACATGGAAGGTAGAGGGATCTGAGTTTATCTATGGGATGACCAACAATGTAACCACATTGTTGATAAAGTATCTTGAGATATCAGAAATAAACAGAGAGCTTCTTTTATGATGATATTAGTGAGGCCAACAGAGCACAGCTGGAAGAGAAAAACTAGGTACTACAAAATAGCCTTGCACGAGGGTAACCTGTGGTACCCCAGATTACTCCTTCTGCACAAAGTGCCTTCTGCACGAGGAACTGTCATCTCAGGGTGGTCCGCAGGCCTTGGGGTTTTGCATCCATAGCACGCACTCTGTCCATGTTGTCACCTACATCTATTGCATCCCCACGTGTAACTTAACTACTAGCAGGTCTTAAGTTTTTTTTTTTTTTTTAGATGGAGTTTCACTCTGTCACTCAGGCTGGAGTGCAATGGCGCAGTCTTGGTTCACTGCAGCCTCTGCCTCCTGGGTTCAAGGGATTCTCCGAAGTTCTTTATGACAAGGAACCTTGAACAAATCCTGGAATATGGAACCTTTATGGCAGGAAAATTGATACCATGTAATTCCGGAGGCTGATGATGGGCTTTGAATGCAGGTAAGTCAGAGCAAGCCACTCTGAGCTTGCTTCTCTATTTGTAAACTGAAGATAGCATCACCTGTTACCACGAGAATTAAATGAAACATAATATGTAACTCTCTTGCTTTTCCTCCTTCCTCAGATCTCTCTCTCCCTCTCTCTCTCCAGGCTCATTTATCTATCTTCCTATTTGGCATTCCACTTGGATATCTAATAGATATTTCCAATACAATATGATTAAAAGTGAACTTCTAGTCTCCTCCCAAAATTGTGCTATATCTGTAAGCTTTGCCGTATCAGTTGATGGTAACTCATGACAAAAACCTCGGAGTCATTCTTCTGTAAAAATAATTTCAACTTTTATTTTGGATTCAGAGGGTGCGTATGCAGGTTTGCTACATGAGTAGATTGCATGACACTGAGGTTTGGGATACAAATACTCCTTCACCTATGTAGTAAGCATAGTACCCAATAGGTAGTTTTTCAGCCCTTGCTCCCCTCCCTCCCTCCACCCTCAAGTAGGCCCCAATGTCTATTGTTCCCCTCTTTGTTTCCATATGTACCAATGTGTAGCTCCCACCTATAAGTGACAAGACGAAGTATTTGGTTTTCTGTTTCTGTGTTAATTCACTTAGGATAATGGCCTCCAGTTGCATCCATGTTGCTGCAAGGGACATGATCTCATTCTTTTTTGTTGCTGCCTAGCATCCCATGGTGTATACATACCACATTTTCTTTATCCAATCCACTGTTAATGGACACCAAGGTTGATTTTATGTCTTTACTATTGTGAACAGTGCTTTGGTGAATATAAGTGTACATGCATCTTTTGGGCAGAATGATTTATTTTCCTCTGGGTATACACCCAGCAATGGAATTGCTGGGTCAAATGGGAGTTCTGTTTTAAATTCTTTGAGGAATTTGGAGTTGTTCTTAACTTCTCTTTTCCTCTGACATCTTATGCACAACCCCTCAGGGAATCTTGTCATCTTTATTATTCAACACAGCATTCAAAGTCATACTTCGTGAGGCCAGGCGTGGTGCCTCACACCTGTAATCCCAGCATTTTGGGAGGTGGAGGCAGGTGGATCACCTGAGGTCAGGAGTTTGAGACCAGCCTGGCCAACATGCCGAAACCCAGTCTCTACTAAAAATACAAAAATTAGCCAGACATGGTGGCACACACCTGTAATCCCAGCTACATGGGAGGATGAGGCAGGGGAATCGCTTGAACCCTGGAGGCAGAGGTTGCAGTGAGCTGAGATCATGCCACTATACTTCAGCCTGGACAACAGAGTAGGACTCTGCCTCAAAAAAGAAAAGAAAAGAAAAAGTCATACTTTTTGAAACATGTATCAGATCATGTCTCTATTGTGCTCAAAACCTTGCAGTACTGCAGTATTTCACTCTCACTGAATGAATGCCCTGTAAGGCTCTATCGAATCTGTATCTCCTTTTCTCCCTTTCTCTCTCTCCCTCCCCCACTCCCACTCACACCAGCCACACTGGAAGCCTCAAGCACACATTCACCTTCGAGCTTTCACTCTGCCTAAAGTCTCTGCTTGGAAGGTTCTTCTCCCAGATATCTCTTGGCTAACTTCCCATCACCATCAAGTCTATAATCAAGTATTACCTTGTCAATGAGGATCACCCTGACCATCCTACCTAATCCCCTAAATTTATTTGCCCTTTGTTCTTCTAATCTCCATTATATTATTCTACTTTTTTTGTATTTCCACATTTACCACCTTCTATTCTGAGTGTTTATCATATTTTTTAATGTCTCATTCCCCTGCTAGAATGTAAGCTCCTAGAGGTCAGGAGTCTATGTCTGCATTGTTCTCTGATAAATGCCAAGAACCCAAAACAGAGCACAGAGTAGGTGTTGAACAAATATTAGCTAAATGAATACAAAACATTTCAGAGCATCCAATGAATGTTAACTCTCTTCTCCCTTCTTTGTGCATAAAAGTTGCCAAAGAGAGAACTAAGATATTCTTAAATCTCTCTGAGTAGCCGTAAGAGCAGAATCTAGAAACCTTCTGATTCCTGAGCAAGCAAGACGTTGGGGCAAAACAGATAGCTTCAAAATCATTAAAGGCACTTCCCATTTTAGTGAAATGACAAAATGATAATTTGACAGGTGGTTGGGAGAAACAAGCACTCTCATATATTTTTTATGGGAGTAAAAATTAATGCAACATCTTTAAAGGAATATTTCTAATATCTATCAAAGTTGTGAATACATATATGCCCTTTCACCCATCAATCACACATCTAGAAATTTCTCCTATAGATATATTTACATATGTAAACATGATAAAAGGATATTCTTTTCATCACTGTTTTAATTGCCAAAGATTAGAAACAACCTAAATATCTGTTGGTAGAAGACTAGTTCAAAAAGTTAGGGGACACTTACAATGAAGTATTCTGAAGTCACCAAAGAGAACAAGGCAGATCTGTATATAGATACGGAATTATGTCCTAGAGAAAAAACAAGGCAAAAAGCACCATGCATCACAAGCTACCATTTGCATATAAAAGGAAGATACACATAGAGTATCTCTAGATACATAAATAAAAATACTAGTAACAGTTGCTGCCTCAGAGGAAGGAGACTGGGCTCTGGGGAGCAGCGCTGTAATGGAGACTTCTTTTCACTGGGTACTTCCTGCGTCGTTTGAATTTTTTTTCCAAATGGAAATGCTACTCGTTCAAACGAAGAACTTTTAAAAATCACATCACCCTTGAATACAAATTATTTTAGAGAGCCACTAATTCCTGGAAGTTTCTTTAGGCTAATATTTGCTTTTGAAAATTTGTCTTCGCAATGTCTGTAAAACTAGTCCTGTCGTGGTTCATTTCTATTACCATGGACAGCATGCTATTGGAATGGAAGCGATTTACAATTTCCACCTTCACTGTTTTTAGTTTGCAAACATGATGATTGATCCTGATGTTTCTGGTACTAACGGTTACTAAGATGATCAGGATCTAGAGCACCTGGACAGATCAGGAGTCCATCTGAGACAGCAACACCAACTTCTTTTTCTATCTAGTCTTGTGAAAAAAAATTAATCAAAACATAAGTAAGTGAAGCATCATGTTTCAGAGCCACGGAAAATACTTCTGGAGTTGAGATGTCATGGATTCTACTCTTTATTTCTGGGCCTTTGGTGATCTCACTCAAAACACTCCTGGCCCTGCCTGGACCTCTATTTTCCTGTTTGCGAATTAAAAAGTTTACACTTCCTAAGCTCACACAAACACTTTCAGATTATGAGCATAATTGCCAAATATAATATACAGTACTATTTCTCAATCTCAACAACAAGCATGCCAAAACAGTGGCAGGAAACCACAAAGCTAAAAATGAAAAAAAAAAAAAAACCTAAAGGTCAAGAATTACAGCACTGACTCCTACTCACATTAGCCTTTGCTTTCTCAAAGGATGATGTCACTAAAACACTGTGGGCTTTGGAATCTGATAAATCAAAGTTCAGCCCACTAAGTGGCGAGCACTTTTAATCCAGGGACTGAGTATCATTGACATTGTGTCCCCAGTGCCTCCAGCAGTTCCTGATTCGGTATCACTCCCCCATGGATCAGTTCTCCTCCAGCCACCTTATACATGTTCATGACTTTCAAAACTACCTCTACATTGAATCATAAATTCCTATCTTCAGGACAGACCTCTCATTTAAACTTCAGACATGCATATCCAAAATAGCATCCCATTTCAATGTCTAAAAGATACCTTGCAATGCATCTAAATCTGTTATAAACTTCCACCTCAAATCTGATTGCCTTTCACAGTCTCCTATAAAAATAATGGCCCTACGCTTCAGCAAGCTTTGCAGGCAAAAATTCTAGTGTCATCTCTGTCACCTTTTCTTCTTCATCTGTATATCCAATCCATGAACAAGTTCTTTCAACTGGACCACCTAAACCACTTTCCAATCCATCCCTTCTTCTGCATTACACTCCCACCACTGTTCCTTTATTTACTAGTCCAGCTATTTTTGTTGATCACCAGGACTGCTACAATAGCCTCCTGCTTGGCTTACCCTCTTCCACCCTTGCCTCACTTCCATCTGCTCTCTGCATTAAAATCATCATGTCATTCATAGACTGCAATCTCTTGAATGGATTCACTGTTTATTTATTTAGAAACAGAGTCTCACTCTGTTGCCTAGGCTGGAGGGCAGTGGTGCAATCACGGTCCACTCCAGCCTCAACCTCCCAGGCTCATGCAATCCTCCCTCAGCCTCCCAAGTAGCTGGGACTACAGGTGCACACCACCACAACTGGCTAATTTTTTTATTATTATTATTTGCAGAGATAGGGTTTTTCCATATTGTCCAGCCTTGACTTCTTGAACTCCTGAAGTCAAGTGATCTGCCTGCCTTGGCCTCCCAAAGTGCTAAGATCATAGTTGTGAGCCATCATGCCTATTTTTAAGATAAATGGAGAAACAATCATAAAGCCTTACATTTCTAGCCTCACACCTTATCTCTCACACACATACACTTACACCCAGGCACACACACTCCAGCCACCCTGGAATCTTTCAGTCTTCCTTACTTGCCATGCTTTTTCCTACCACAGGGCCTTTGCACTTGTGGGCCTCTCTCTGAATATGACCTTTTTCCTTTCCCTTAGTAAACTCTTACTCAGCCTACATATCCAGCTCAAGTATGACTTCAATGAGGAAATGTTTCCTTCCTTGCCCGAATAGGTCAAATACCCTATTATTATATACTCTCTTAATAGATGGATCTCTGTGTCCTAGCACTTTTCACATTCACAGCTTCACATTTATTTAGGTGGTTGTTTGGTTTGCAGATGTTTTCCCACTCACCTGACTACCATGAAAACAAGTCCTGGGTAGATTTTGGCTCATGATTGTTTCTCTGCTACCTGACACATGCACTCCAGTGAACATTTATTTCATGGCTATTTCAATGAATACATTTTTGTGGGGAAAAAAGATAACCAAGCTTTGACACATATTCTGTATGATCCCAGCAAATAGCACAAAACTTCTGAGTGAAATGTCTGTATCTGTAAAATGGATATAAAAATAATTCATTTACCAGGTCTCGGAATACATTAAATAAGATTATATCTATAAAAGTCTTATCCCTGTGCCTTATTAAGACATCTTGTCAAAAGATATCAGTTCTCTCCTCCTTGGCCCCTCTTTTGGTAGTTTAAGTGAAGAAAATGATCTCTTCAATAAATAAACAAGTGATTTATTAAAGACATATGATTTGCTCAGATTATGCAGTGTTTCAAGCAACCAAGGTGATAAAAATATGAAAGAAAAGGTCCCAGCTCTTATGGAGACCAGGAGACAGTGGAGAATCTGAAGTGGAAAAATAAAATAATAACCTGAGTTCCACAACAATACAATAACAGCAAAGCAAGCTTTTTTCAGAAACCTGCACGGGACAAGTTGCCAGATAACCTGGAAGTGCTATGAGTTCAGGGAAGGGGGAGGCACAGGCACTGGGAACCAGGGAGTTCCTTTTAAGAGGATAGACCGGAGGTAGTTAGAGAATGAGGTATATGTGGGTGTTGGTCAGCCCTGGTTGATAATAACAGCAGGAACAAAGAGAGCAGGACTGTTCCAAGATCAAGGAGACTAGATTGCCTCAGACAAGGAGTCAGAGTAGATAAGGCTGGGAGGCATATGAAGTTTTTAATGCCAAATTATGGAAGTTTGATTTTGTTCTCTAAACAGAAGTATTGAGAATGTAAACTTTTACAAATCTAGATGTGTCACAACCATTTCAAATACTAAAGAAAATACAATATAACTTCCCCAATTTGGTCTCTATGGTTCACCAAAATCAGTACTTCAGAGGAAGAAAAGAAGAGACGAAGGAAGGGAGATGGGCACCTGGCAAGCAGCCCACGTCTCATGAAGGTTTCACGTTGTGTGTGAACATATGGTTGAATCATATCTCTGTGACTTCCCAGAGAATGCGGATAAACAGCACGTTGGCTTATAGTGTCTTGGGAGTGTCCTCTCTGCTCCAGCATCTGCCTCTGGCATGCTAGCCACTGGGCCTCTCCAAATCATAAGTTCTTTGCAAGGCTCACACACGCAGAGAAGGCCCCTTATGGGATGTTCATGTGAAAGGCTACAGTCCGTGAATTACCCCTAAGTATTTTGATGCATGGGATAATTTTGAGTGGCCCATTTTATCACCTCCACTACCTCCATTCCCACCCTTCATTTCCCCTCCATTTTCAACAATTCTAAGAATATATAAAAAGAAAACAATTTGTCTTGCTGCAAATTGAAGGCAAGAGGTTTAATAAACAGATGATGATATATAACATATATGTGTATACACATACATATGTATCTATCACAAAAGCTGACTTTATATAGCCATAGGAGATTTTAGGGGAATGCAACTAAAACAAAAACAAAACAAAAGTTCATGAATTTCATCATCGAATTTCAATGTTCTACTGTTTTTCTGACTGAGCATGAAAGAATATGAAGTGGGCAACTTGCTATACTTTCTATTCTGAGAACATGAGGTGTGCACTTTTCTATTTTTTCTATTCTGAGATTTCATCATATGAGCCAAATCTTGGAAGTGCCAAAAACAGAGCATTCTCTTATGAGATTGTTATCTCTCCTCTTCCTGGTGGAAGAGGCACTCCCTCTGCACCTTGTCTTCTATGAACAGCAGCAACAACTCTTGACTTTAAAGATTTCATGGCAATCTGATCACTTTTCAGACTGATTTAACTCCTTTTCCTAAAAGTTCACTTTAGACTGTCAACAACCACCTACCTCTTCCTGAGACTAGGTTGAGTCCATCAGAATTAGGTTCATGTAACCTCTTGGTCATTTTTTTTTTTTTTTTTTTTTTTTTTTTTTTTT